>NC_059207.1:6900263-7200263 GCF_020615455.1 Coregonus clupeaformis | reverse complement strand
CTGTTAACTAGAAAGTCATATCCCCAGCCCTGTTAACCAGAAAGTCATATCCCCAGACCTGTTCATATCCCCAGCCCTGTTAACCAGAAAGTCATATCCCCAGCCCTGTGAACCAGAAAGTCATATCCCCAGCCCTGTGAACCAGAAAGTCATATCCCCAGACCTGTTAACCAGAAAATCATATCCCCAGCCCTGTTAACCAGAAAGTCATATCCCCAGCCCTGTTAACTAGAAAGTCATATCCCCAGCCCTGTTAACCAGAAAGTCATATCCCCAGACCTGTTAACTAGAAAGTCATATCCCCAGCCCTGTGAACCAGAATTCCAGCTGAACCAGAAAGTCATATCCCCAGACCTGTTAACTAGAAAGTCATATCCCCAGACCTGTTAACTAGAAAGTCATATCCCCAGACCTGTTAACTAGAAAGTCATATCCCCAGCCCTGTTAACCAGAAAGTCATATCCCCAGACCTGTTAACTAGAAAGTCATATCCCCAGCCCTGTTAACCAGAAAGTCATATCCCCAGACCTGTTAACTAGAAAGTCATATCCCCAGACCTGTTAACTAGAAAGTCATATCCCCAGACCTGTCATATCCCCAGACCTGTCATATCCCCAGACCTGTCATATCCCCAGACCTGTCATATCCCCAGACCTGTCATATCCCCAGACGTGTCATATCCCCAGACTACAATTAAAGTGCTGTCTAATAGGAGGGAGATGAGTCAGAGTCAACACTGAGTACAGAACTCTTTCATCTGCAATGATTAGAGTCCAGTTACAGAGCACATGTACCCTGGCCAAGCCACATTGCCAGCTCTTAAATAACAATGTTTTGTTCAATAGGAATCGTCAAGAACAGGGTCATATTTTCTTGTTAAAATAAATAATATTTTTTAAATGCCAAATATTTGGGAACACAGGCGCAGGGATTAAATTAAAATTGTTGGAGTGCCTGCCAACACAAATGGTGGGAGGAGAGATGGGATTTCCTGTTATGTCGGCCGGGGGACGGAATTCCTCTACTCTGCTCTCCGCTCTCTGTTTTCCTTGGAATGTTGGGCTCTTGTAGCTAATTAATTCTGCCATTCTTTGCATGCCGCTGGTCCTCTGGTTGCTGGGGCTAGGCATCGCAGGCCAGGTGTCTATGGACTTCAACGGGGACAGATACGGAGACTTCTCCGTGATGAGCATGACCAACACAGAGGCGGGCACCTATGAGGTAAGAACAGAACAGGGCCTCAAGCTAATCCTAACCCTCCTGCATGGCCCTTGATCAGGGCCCTTATTCGTATAGCGTCTCAGACAAGGAGTGCTGATCTAGGATCAGGCCCCCCTTATTAATAATAATCTAAAAAAGCAAACTGAACCTATAGCACTCCTTCTCTACACCTATGATATAAGAAAAGAACAGATAACTTCATCCTGTAACCTCCTGCATCTCCAGTCATCAGATGGGTTTGTTAGATGGCTTAAATCTTTCACAGTGGACCGATAAAACCATATAATGCCATTTGGCTTTGTCAAATGACCCCTTATAGATTCTCTTCATAAAGGACTGTACATTGAAAAACAATGTAACTGGGAATCAAAATGGCGTGCCCCTACTCCAATATTTAACAATAATGCTTTGCAATCTGGAGGGCGGCCTTTTGCGTCCCCCAATGTTCCAAATGTGGAATCCGTACCCTTGTCAATATCATGGATGGTAATGGTTTGAAAAGAATTCCAAGATTTTACATTTACATTTAGATTTGAAAGACACATACACATGACCAGGCAACTCCTTTTTTCTATATTTACAACTTAGGTCAGCTATGCTAGCCTGTGGAGTCCCTTGGGAAACCCAACTACTGAACCATCCGATGATGGAATTTATGAAACAATTATCTGGGCTCCCAAAAGGACCGATCTCCATAGTATACAGTGAGGGGAAAAAAGTATTTGATCCCCTGCTGATTTTGTACGTTTGCCCACTGACAAAGAAATGATCAGTCTATCATTTTAATGGTAGGTTTATTTGAACAGTGAGAGACAGAATAACAACAAAAAAATCCAGAAAAACGCATGTCAAAAATGTTATAAATTGATTTGCATTTTAATGAGGGAAATAAGTATTTGACCCCCTCTCAATCAGAAAGATTTCTGGCTCCCAGGTGTCTTTTATACAGGTAACGAGCTGAGATTAGGAGCACACGCTTAAAGGGAGTGCTCCTAATCTCAGTTTGTTACCTGTATAAAAGACACCTGTCCACAGAAGCATTCAATCAATCAGATTCCAAACTCTCCACCATGGCCAAGACCAAAGAGCTATCCAAGGATGTCAGGGACAAGATTGTAGACCTACACAAGGCTGGAATGGGCTACAAGACCATCGCTAAGCAGCTTGGTGAGAAGGTGACAACAGTTGGTGCGATTATTCGCAAATGGAAGAAACACAAAATAACTGTCAATCTCCCTCGGCCTGGGGCTCCATGCAAGATCTCACCTCGTGGAGTTGCAATGATCATGGAACGGTGAGGAATCAGCCCAGAACTACACAGGAGGATCTTGTCAATGATCTCAAGGCAGCTGGGACCATAGTCACCAAGAAAACAATTGGTAGCACACTACGCCGTGAAGGACTGAAATCCTGCAGCGCCCGCAAGGTCCCCCTGCTCAAGAAAGCACATATACATGCCCGTCTGAAGTTTGCCAATGAACATCTGAATGATTCAGAGGAGAACTGGGTGAAAGTGTTGTGGTCAGATGAGACCAACATCAAGCTCTTTGGCATCAACTCAACTCGCCGTGTTTGGAGGAGGAGGAATGCTGCCTATGACCCCAAGAACACCATCCCCACCGTAAAACATGGAGGTGGAAACATTATGCTTTGGGGGTGTTTTTCTGCTAAGGGGAAAGGACAACTTCACTGCATCAAAGGGACGATGGACGGGGCCATGTACCGTCAAATCTTGGGTGAGAACCTCCTTCCCTCAGCCAGGGCATTGAAAATGGGTCGTGGATGGGTATTCCAGCATGACAATGACCCAAAACACACGGCCAAGGCAACAAAGGAGTGGCTCAAGAAGAAGCACATTAAGGTCCTGGAGTGGCCTAGCCAGTCTCCAGACCTTAATCCCATAGAAAATCTGTGGAGTTAGCTGAAGGTTCGAGTTGCCAAACGTCAGCCTCGAAACCTTAAAGACTTGGAGAAGATCTGCAAAGAGGAGTGGGACAAAATCCCTCCTGAGATGTGTGCAAACCTGGTGGCCAACTACAAGAAACGTCTGACCTCTGTGATTGCCAACAAGGGTTTTGCCACCAAGTACTAAGTCATGTTTTGCAGAGGGGTCAAATACTTATTTCCCTTATTAAAATGCAAATCAATTTATAAAATTTTTGACATGCATTTTTCTGGATTTTGTTGTTGTTATTCTGTCTCTCCCTGTACAAATAAACCTACCATTAAAATGATAGACTGATCATTTCTTTGTCAGTGGGCAAACGTACAAAATCAGCAGGGGATCAAATACTTTTTTCCCTCACTGTATAAACAACTTTTGTAAAGCTCATATTCTGAGCTAGTCATTAAAAAGTATGGTCTACAGATCTAAGTGAATCTGAACAACCCTGTAGCCCTTTCCTGCAGTCTATGCCCAAAAGCGCCCTCTTTGGCCTCATGGGTGGAATGTTATTAATGTTTTTAATAATTTCATAATTAATAAAGATACTTTTTAAATAACTTGACAGTGTTTCTATGTCCAACAGTTTTGTTATATTTCAGTCTTCTGTGATGTGTATATAAAGTGTAATATAGGGATATAAACTCAAAATTGAATACATTTCAACTCTATATCTGACATGGTACAGGTGTCTTCTTTTTTCTAAGCCCATATCCATGTGTGTGATGTATACTTTTGTTTCAAAGTAGATTTGTTTAAGACTACCAAGAAACACTGTGTGTGACTCTGATTTAGCCCACTGCAGTAAAAGGTTAATTAGAACAGAATATGGAAAAATATGACTTTGGCATCTCGTAATCCGAACCATCAATTTATACATTTGAAGTTTGTTCACAGACCGTATGGGAGGTTGGGGGAATGGGATGGGATGGGAGGTTGGGGGAATGGGATGGGACGTTGGGGGAATGGGATGGGATGGAGGTTGGGGGAATGGGATGGGATGGGAGGTTGGGGGAATGGGATGGGATGTTGGGGGAATGGGATGGGATGGGATGTTGGGGGAATGGGATGGGATGGGATGGGAGGTTGGGGGAATGGGATGGGATGGGATGGGAGGTTGGGGGAATGGGATGGGATGGGAGGTTGGGGAATGGGATGGGATGGGATGGGAGGTTGGGGGAATGGGATGGGATGGGATGGGATGGGAGGTTGGGGGAATGGGATGGGACGTTGGGGAATGGGATGGGATGGGAGGTTGGGGGAATGGGATGGGATGGGATGGGAGGTTGGGGAATGGGATGGGATGGGATGGGAGGTTGGGGGAATGGGATGGGATGGGAGGTTGGGGGAAT
This sequence comes from Coregonus clupeaformis, assembly GCF_020615455.1. NCBI lineage: Eukaryota > Metazoa > Chordata > Actinopteri > Salmoniformes > Salmonidae > Coregonus > Coregonus clupeaformis. The sequence goes on along the minus strand of NC_059207.1, from coordinate 7,195,748 downwards.
GGGAAGGGATGTTGAGGGAATGGGATGGGATGTTGGAGGAATGGGATGGGACGTTGGAAGAATGGGATGGGAGGTTGGGGGAATGGGATGGGAGGTTGGGGGAATGAGAGGTCGGAGGAATGGGATGGGAGGTCGGAAGAATGGGATGGGAGGTTGGGGGAATGGGATGGGACTTTGGAGGACCTGAGCCCTAGGACCATGCCTCAGGACTACCTGGCCTGATGACTCCTGGCTGTCCCCAGTCCACCTGGTTGTGCTGCTGCTCCAGTTTCCACTCTTCTGCCTGCGGCTATGGAACCCTGACCTGTTCACCGGACGTGCTACCTTGTCCCAGACCTTCTGTTTTCAACTCTCTCTCTCTACCGCACCTGCTATTTCAACCTCTAAATGCCCGGCTATGAAAAGCCAAGTGACATTTACTCCTGATGTACTGACCTGTTGCAACCTCTACAACCACTGTGATTATTATTTGACCCTGCTGGTTATCTATGAACGTTTGAACATCTTGGAGAAAAAGATGGCCTTAATGGCCATGTACTGTTATAATCTCCACCCGGCACAGCCAGAAGGGGACTGGCCACCCCTCAGAGCCTGGTTCCTCTCTAGGTTTCTTCCTAAGTTTCTGGCTTTCTAGGGAGTTTTTCCCTAGCCACCATGCTTCTACATCTGCATTGCTTGCGGTTTGGGGTTTTAGGCTGGGTTTTCTGTATAGCACTTTGTGACATCTGCTAATGTAAAAAGGGCTTTATAAATGAATTTGATTGATTGATTGATTGATTGGATGGGATGTTGGAGGGATGGGAGGTTGGTGGAATGGGATGGGAGGTTGGAGGAATGGGATGGGAGGTTGAAGGAATGGGATGGGACGTTGGGGGAATGGGATGGGATGTTGGGGAAATGGGACATTGGGGGAATGGGATGGGACTTTGGGAGAATGGGATGGGAGGTTGGGGGAATGAGACGTTGGGGGAATGGGATGGGATGTTGGGGGAATGGAACGTTGGGGGAATGGGATGGGATTTTGGGAGAATGGGATGGGAGGTTGGGGGAATGGGATGGGACGTTGGAGGAATGGGATGGGAGGTTGGAGGAATGGGATGGGATGTTGGGGGAATGGGACATTGGGGGAATGGGATGGGAGGTTGGGGGAATGGGATGGGAGGTTGGGGGAATGGGATGGGAGGTTGGAGGAATGGGATGGGAGGTTGGAGGAATAGGATGGGAGGTTAGGGGAATGGGATGGGATGGGAGGTTGGAGGGATGGGATGGGAGGTTAGGGGAATGGGATGGGATGGGAGGTTGGAGGGATGGGAGGTTGGGGGAATGGGATGGGAGGTTGGAGGAATGGTTTGGATGCTGGAGGGATGGGATGTTGGAGGAATGGGATGGGAGGTTGGGGGAATGGGATGGGATGGGAGGTTGGGGGAATGGGATGGGATGGGAGGTTGGGGGAATGGGATGGGGGTTGGGGGAATGGGATGGGAGGTTGGGGGAATGGGATGGGGGTTGGGGGTGGAGGCTCACTTCTTTTAGTTTATTTTCCTTTGCATACTGGTTGTATTGTTACTTTTTGATTCTGTAATATGATCTTAATGATCAATACTTTATATTTATGGACCTTTTTTAAAAATGTTTTTTCTTTTTGAGTGACAGCCAACAGGAAAATGTTAACGGAGTATGAGATTGTATGAGTTTGATTGAGGTTGACTGTTCTTGTTTCAGAGGTGTGTAGCTAATTACTTTGGTGTCTGTGTGTTTTCAGACTGTGTGTAACTACTTTGGTGTGAACGAGAGTTTCCAGATGCTTCCGGTGTTCAACCCGGAACACTTCACCCTGAGAGGACGGCACAGAGTGCACCACGCAGACCTGCCAGACACATCATGTAAATGACCTCTACAGCTTCTCTCTCTGTCTACACACATCAAGCCATGAGATTGAAACACCCATTGTTTTGTCTCAGATGTTTTATGTAGAGGTTCAGTGCTTGACGTGGGACTGAAATAGGTGCCGGTACTGTTTATATTCAGGTGCAGGAGCTCTACAATACTTTAGAGCTAATAAAACAAGCCTGCATGTATTCAGCTCAAGCCTGCAGGTATTCAGCTCAAGCCTGCAGGTATTCAGCTCAAGCCTAAAGGTATTCAGCTCAAGCCTACAGGTATTCAGCTCAAGCCTAAAGGTATTCAGCTCAAGCCTAAAGGTATTCAGCTCAAGCCTAAAGTTATTCAGCTCAAGCCTGCAGGTATTCAGCTCAAGCATGCAGGTATTCAGCTCAAGCATGCAGGTATTTGTCTGATGTCGTCCCCTAAGGGCAAACCCCACCCAACTGGCCAATCAAGTTAAAGAATAGTGTAACACAGATGTGTAGCTGAGGTGCTGTTAGCCTAACTAATAGCCTCCCCCTTCCTCTCCAAGCAGGTGGACTAGGAGTATCTGCTGTTACTGGGATCATAGTGGGAGCCCTGCTGGGGACAGCACTGCTCATGGCCTTCTACTTCATCAGGTAAGACAGAACTAATCTATAGGAAAAGCATAACGACTGACAGATATATGGGGAATACAGACATGACAGCTATAGGAATACAGACATGACAGCTATAGGGGGAATACAGACATGACAGCTATAGGGGAATACAGACATGACAGCTATAGGGGGAATACAGACATGACAGCTATAGGGGGAATACAGACATGACAGCTATAGGAATACAGACATGACAGCTATAGGAGGAATACAGACATGACAGCTATAGGGGAATACAGACATGACAGCTATAGGAGGAATACAGACATGACAGCTATAGGGGGAATACAGACATGACAGCTATAGGGGGAATACAGACATGACAGCTATAGGAATACAGACATGACAGCTATAGGAATACAGACATGACAGCTATAGGGGGAATACAGACATGACAGCTATAGGGGGAATACAGACATGACAGCTATAGGGGGAATACAGACATGACAGCTATAGGAGGAATACAGACATGACAGCTATAGGGGGAATACAGACATGACAGCTATAGGGGGAATACAGACATGACAGCTATAGGGGGAATACAGACATGACAGCTATAGGGGAATACAGACATGACAGCTATAGGGGGAATACAGACATGACAGCTATAGGGGAATACAGACATGACAGCTATAGGGGAATACAGACACGACAGCTATAGGAGGAATACAGACATGACAGCTATAGGAGGAATACATACATGACAGCTATAGGAATACAGACATGACAGCTATAGGGGGAATACAGACATGACAGCTATAGGAGGAATACAGACATGACAGCTATAGGGGGAATACAGACATGACAGCTATAGGGGGAATACAGACATGACAGCTATAGGGGAATACAGACATGACAGCTATAGGGGAATACAGACATGACAGCTATAGAAAATACAGACATGACAGCTATAGGGGAATACAGACATGACAGCTATAGGGGGAATACAGACACGACAGCTATAGGGGAATACAGACATGACAGCTATAGGGGGAATACAGACATGACAGCTGTAGGGAATACAGAGCTGACAGCTATAGGGGAATACAGACATGACAGCTATAGGGGAATACAGACATGACAGCTATAGGGGGAATACAGGCACGACAGCTATAGGGGAATACAGGCATGACAGCTATAGGGGAATACAGACATGACAGCTATAGGGGAATACAGACATGACAGCTATAGGGGGAATACAGACGTGACAGCTATAGGGGGAATACAGACATGACAGCTATAGGGGAATACAGACATGACAGCTATAGGGGAATACAGACATGACAGCTATAGGGGAATACAGACATGACAGCTATAGGGGGAATACAGACATGACAGCTATAGGGGGAATACAGACATGACAGCTATAGGAGGAATACAGACATGACAGCTATAGGGGGAATACAGACATGACAGCTATAGGGGGAATACAGACATGACAGCTATAGGGGGAATACAGGCATGACAGCTATAGGGGGAATACAGGCATGACAGCTATAGGGGAATACAGGCATGACAGCTATAGGAGGAATACAGACATGACAGCTATAGGAGGAATACAGACATGACAGCTATAGGAATACAGACATGACAGCTATAAGGGGAATACAGACATGACAGCTATAGGGGGAATACAGACATGACAGCTATAGGGGGAATACAGACATGACAGCTATAGGGGGAATACAGACATGACAGCTATAGGGGGAATACAGACATGATAGCTATAGGGGGAATACAGCCATGACAGCTATAGGAGGAATACAGACATGACAGCTATAGGGGGAATACAGACATGACAGCTATAGGGGGAATACAGACATGACAGCTATAGGGGGAATACAGACATGACAGCTATATGGGGAATACAGACATGACAGCTATAGGAATACAGACATGACAGCTATAGGGGAATACAGACATGACAGCTATAGGGAATACAGACATGACAGCTATATGAATACAGACATGACAGCTATAGGGGGAATACAGACATGACAGCTATAGGGGGAATACAGACATGACAGCTATAGGAATACACACATGACAGCTATAGGAATACACACATGACAGCTATAGGAATACAGACATGACAGCTATAGGGGGAATACAGACATGACAGCTATAGGAGGAATACAGACAGCAGCTATAGGGAATACAGACATGACAGCTATAGGGGAATACAGACATGACAGCTATAGGGGGAATACAGACATGACAGCTATAGGAATACAGACATGACAGCTATAGGAATACAGACATGACAGCTATAGGAGGAATACAGACATGACAGCTATAGGAATACAGACATGACAGCTATAGGAGGAATACAGACATGACAGCTATAGGAATACAGACATGACAGCTATAGGAATACAGACATGACAGCTATAGGAGGAATACAGACATGACAGCTATAGGAATACAGACATGACAGCTATAGGAGGAATACAGACATGACAGCTATAGGGGAATACAGACATGACAGCTATAGGGGAATACAGACATGACAGCTATAGGGGGAATACAGACATGACAGCTATAGGGGGAATACAGACATGACAGCTATATGGGGAATACAGACATGACAGCTATAGGAATACAGACATGACAGCTATAGGGGGAATACAGACATGACAGCTATAGGGGGAATACAGACATGACAGCTATATGAATACAGACATGACAGCTATAGGGGGAATACAGACATGACAGCTATAGGGGGAATACAGACATGACAGCTATAGGGGGAATACAGACATGACAGCTATAGGGGGAATACAGACATGACAGCTATAGGGGGAATACAGACATGACAGCTATAGGGGGAATACAGGCATGACAGCTATAGGGGGAATACAGGCATGACAGCTATAGGGGGAATACAGGCATGACAGCTATAGGAGGAATACAGACATGACAGCTATAGGAGGAATACAGACATGACAGCTATAGGAGGAATACAGACATGACAGCTATAGGGGAATACAGGCATGACAGCTATAGGGGGAATACAGGCATGACAGCTATAGGGGAATACAGGCATGACAGCTATAGGAGGAATACAGACATGACAGCTATAGGAGGAATACAGACATGACAGCTATAGGAATACAGACATGACAGCTATAGGGGGAATACAGACATGACAGCTATAGGGGGAATACAGACATGACAGCTATAGGGGGAATACAGACATGACAGCTATAGGGGGAATACAGACATGACAGCTATAGGGGGAATACAGACATGATAGCTATAGGGGGAATACAGACATGACAGCTATAGGAGGAATACAGACATGACAGCTATAGGGGGAATACAGACATGATAGCTATAGGGGGAATACAGCCATGACAGCTATAGGGGAATACAGACATGACAGCTATAGGAATACACACATGACAGCTATAGGAATACAGACATGACAGCTATAGGGGGAATACAGACATGACAGCTATAGGAGGAATACAGACATGACAGCTATAGGAGGAATACAGACATGACAGCTATAGGAGGAATACAGACATGACAGCTATAGGAATACAGACATGACAGCTATAGGGGAATACAGACATGACAGCTATAGGGGGAATACAGCCATGACAGCTATAGGAGGAATACAGACATGACAGCTATAGGAATACAGACATGACAGCTATAGGAATACAGACATGACAGCTATAGGAGGAATACAGACATGACAGCTATAGGAATACAGACATGACAGCTATAGGAGGAATACAGACATGACAGCTATAGGGGGAATACAGACATGACAGATATAGGGGAATACAGACATGACAGCTATAGGGGGAATACAGACATGACAGCTATAGGAGGAATACAGACATGACAGCTATATGGGGAATACAGACATGACAGCTATAGGAATACAGACATGACAGCTATAGGGGGAATACAGACATGACAGCTATAGGGGAATACAGACATGACAGCTATAGGAATACAGACATGACAGCTATAGGGGGAATACAGACATGACAGCTATAGGAGGAATACAGACATGACAGCTATAGGAGGAATACAGACATGACAGCTATAGGGGGAATACAGACATGACAGCTATAGGGGGAATACAGACATGACAGCTATAGGGGGAATACAGACATGACAGCTATAGGGGAATACAGCCATGACAGCTATAGGAGGAATACAGACATGACAGCTATAGGAATACAGACATGACAGCTATAGGAATACAGACATGACAGCTATAGGAGGAATACAGACATGACAGCTATAGGAATACAGACATGACAGCTATAGGAGGAATACAGACATGACAGCTATAGGGGGAATACAGACATGACAGATATAGGGGGAATACAGACATGACAGCTATAGGGGGAATACAGACATGACAGCTATAGGGGGAATACAGACATGACAGCTATATGGGGAATACAGACATGACAGCTATAGGAATACAGACATGACAGCTATAGGGGGAATACAGACATGACAGCTATAGGGGGAATACAGACATGACAGCTATGAATACAGACATGACAGCTATAGGGGAATACAGACATGACAGCTATAGGGGAATACAGACATGACAGCTATAGGGGGAATACAGACATGACAGCTATAGGGGAATACAGACATGACAGCTATAGGGGAATACAGACATGACAGCTATAGGGGGAATACAGGCATGACAGCTATAGGGGAATACAGACATGATAGCTATAGGGGAATACAGCCATGACAGCTATAGGAGGAATACAGACATGACAGCTATAGGGGGAATACAGACATGATAGCTATAGGGGGAATACAGCCATGACAGCTATAGGGGGAATACAGACATGACAGCTATAGGAATACACACATGACAGCTATAGGAATACAGACATGACAGCTATAGGGGGAATACAGACATGACAGCTATAGGAGGAATACAGACATGACAGCTATAGGAGGAATACAGACATGACAGCTATAGGAGGAATACAGACATGACAGCTATAGGAATACAGACATGACAGCTATAGGGGGAATACAGACATGACAGCTATAGGGGGAATACAGACATGACAGCTATAGGAGGAATACAGACATGACAGCTATAGGAATACAGACATGACAGCTATAGGAATACAGACATGACAGCTATAGGAGGAATACAGACATGACAGCTATAGGAATACAGACATGACAGCTATAGGAGGAATACAGACATGACAGCTATAGGGGAATACAGACATGACAGATATAGGGGGAATACAGACACGAGGCAGCTATAGGGGAATACAGACATGACAGCTATAGGGGAATACAGACATGACAGCTATATGGGGAATACAGACATGACAGCTATAGGAATACAGACATGACAGCTATAGGGGAATACAGACATGACAGCTATAGGGGGAATACAGACATGACAGCTATAGGAATACAGACAATGACAGCTATAGGGGGAATACAGACATGACAGCTATAGGGGGAATACAGACATGACAGCTATAGGGGAATACAGACATGACAGCTATAGGGGGAATACAGGCATGACAGCTATAGGGGGAATACAGGCATGACAGCTATAGGGGGAATACAGGCATGACAGCTATAGGAGGAATACAGACATGACAGCTATAGGAGGAATACAGACATGACAGCTATAGGAATACAGACATGACAGCTATAAGGGGAATACAGACATGACAGCTATAGGGGGAATACAGACATGACAGCTATAGGGGGAATACAGACATGACAGCTATAGGGGGAAAACAGACATGACAGCTATAGGGGGAATACAGACATGATAGCTATAGGGGGAATACAGCCATGACAGCTATAGGAGGAATACAGACATGACAGCTATAGGGGGAATACAGACATGATAGCTATAGGGGAATACAGCCATGACAGCTATAGGGGGGAATACAGACATGACAGCTATAGGAATACACACATGACAGCTATAGGAATACAGACACTGACAGCTATAGGGGGAATACAGACATGACAGCTATAGGAGGAATACAGACATGACAGCTATAGGAGGAATACAGACATGACAGCTATAGGAGGAATACAGACATGACAGCTATAGGGGGAATACAGACATGACAGCTATAGGGGAATACAGACATGACAGCTATAGGGGAATACAGCCATGACAGCTATAGGAGGAATACAGACATGACAGCTATAGGAATACAGACATGACAGCTATAGGAATACAGACATGACAGCTATAGGGAGGAATACAGACATGACAGCTATAGGAATACAGACATGACAGCTATAGGAGGAATACAGACATGACAGCTATAGGGGAATACAGACATGACAGCTATAGGGGGAATACAGACATGACAGCTATAGGGGGAATACAGACATGACAGCTATAGGGGAATACAGACATGACAGCTATAGGGGAATACAGACATGACAGCTATAGGGGGAATACAGACATGACAGCTATAGGGGAATACAGACATGACAGCTATAGGGGAATACAGACATGACAGCTATAGGGGAATACAGACATGACAGCTATAGGGGGAATACAGACATGACAGCTATAGGGGGAATACAGCCATGACAGCTATAGGAGGAATACAGACATGACAGCTATAGGGGAATACAGACATGACAGCTATAGGAATACAGACATGACAGCTATAGGAGGAATACAGACATGACAGCTATAGGAATACAGACATGACAGCTATAGGGGAATACAGACATGACAGCTATAGGGGAATACAGACATGACAGATATAGGGGGAATACAGACATGACAGCTATAGGGGGAATACAGACATGACAGCTATAGGGGGAATACAGACATGACAGCTATATGGGGAATACAGACATGACAGCTATAGGAATACAGACATGACAGCTATAGGGGGAATACAGACATGACAGCTATAGGGGGAATACAGACATGACAGCTATAGGAATACAGACATGACAGCTATAGGGGGAATACAGACATGACAGCTATAGGAATACAGACATGACAGCTATAGGGGGAATACAGACATGACAGCTATAGGGGAATACAGACATGACAGCTATAGGGGAATACAGACATGACAGCTATAGGGGAATACAGGCATGACAGCTATAGGGGGAATACAGACATGATAGCTATAGGGGGAATACAGCCATGACAGCTATAGGAGGAATACAGACATGACAGCTATAGGGGGAATACAGACATGATAGCTATAGGGGGAATACAGCCATGACAGCTATAGGGGGAATACAGACATGACAGCTATAGGAATACACACATGACAGCTATAGGAATACAGACATGACAGCTATAGGGGGAATACAGACATGACAGCTATAGGAGGAATACAGACATGACAGCTATAGGAGGAATACAGACATGACAGCTATAGGAGGAATACAGACATGACAGCTATAGGGGGAATACAGACATGACAGCTATAGGGGGAATACAGACATGACAGCTATAGGGGGAATACAGCCATGACAGCTATAGGAGGAATACAGACATGACAGCTATAGGAATACAGACATGACAGCTATAGGAATACAGACATGACAGCTATAGGAGGAATACAGACATGACAGCTATAGGAATACAGACATGACAGCTATAGGAGGAATACAGACATGACAGCTATAGGGGGAATACAGACATGACAGATATAGGGGGAATACAGACATGACAGCTATAGGGGAATACAGACATGACAGCTATAGGGGAATACAGACATGACAGCTATATGGGGAATACAGACATGACAGCTATAGGAATACAGACATGACAGCTATAGGGGAATACAGACATGACAGCTATAGGGGAATACAGACATGACAGCTATAGGAATACAGACATGACAGCTATAGGGGAATACAGACATGACAGCTATAGGGGAATACAGACATGACAGCTATAGGGGGAATACAGACATGACAGCTATAGGGGGAATACAGACATGACAGCTATAGGGGGAATACAGACATGACAGCTATAGGGGAATACAGACATGACAGCTATAGGGGGAATACAGGCATGACAGCTATAGGGGGAATACAGGCATGACAGCTATAGGAGGAATACAGACATGACAGCTATAGGAGGAATACAGACATGACAGCTATGGGAATACAGACATGACAGCTATAAGGGGAATACAGACATGACAGCTATAGGGGAATACAGACATGACAGCTATAGGGGAATACAGACATGACAGCTATAGGGGAATACAGACATGACAGCTATAGGGGAATACAGACATGACAGCTATAGGGGAATACAGACATGACAGCTATAGGGGGAATACAGACATGACAGCTATAGGGGGAATACAGACATGACAGCTATAGGGGGAATACAGACATGACAGCTATAGGGGGAATACAGGCATGACAGCTATAGGAGGAATACAGACATGACAGCTATAGGAGGAATACAGACATGAGCAGCTATAGGAATACAGACATGACAGCTATAAGGGGGAATACAGACATGACAGCTATAGGGGAATACAGACATGACAGCTATAGGGGGAATACAGACATGACAGCTATAGGGGGAAAACAGACATGACAGCTATAGGGGAATACAGACATGATAGCTATAGGGGAATACAGCCATGACAGCTATAGGAGGAATACAGACATGACAGCTATAGGGGGAATACAGACATGACAGCTATAGGGGAATACAGACATGACAGCTATAGGGGAATACAGACATGACAGCTATAGGGGAATACAGACATGACAGCTATAGGGGGAATACAGACATGACAGCTATAGGGGAATACAGACATGACAGCTATAGGGGGAATACAGACATGACAGCTATAGGGGGAATACAGACATGACAGCTATAGGGGGAATACAGACATGACAGCTATAGGGGAATACAGACATGACAGCTATAGGAATACAGACATGACAGCTATAGGGGAATACAGACATGACAGCTATAGGGGAATACAGACATGACAGCTATAGGAGGAATACAGACATGACAGCTATAGGAGGAATACAGACATGACAGCTATAGGGGGAATACAGACATGACAGCTATAGGGGAATACAGACATGACAGCTATAGGGGAATACAGACATGACAGCTATAGGAGGAAAACAGACACGACAGCTATAGGAATACAGACATGACAGCTATAGGGGAATACAGACATGACAGCTATAGGGGGAATACAGACATGACAGCTATAGGAATACAGACATGACAGCTATAGGAGGAATACAGACATGACAGCTATAGGGGAATACAGACATGACAGCTATAGGGGAATACAGACATGACAGCTATAGGGGAATACAGACATGACAGCTATAGGGGAATACAGACATGACAGCTATAGGGGAATACAGACATGACAGCTATAGGGGAATACAGACATGACAGCTATAGGGGAATACAGACATGACAGCTATAGGGGAATACAGACATGACAGCTATAGGAAATACAGACATGACAGCTATAGGGGGAATACAGACATGACAGCTATAGGGGGAATACAGACATGACAGCTATAGGGGAATACAGACATGACAGCTATAGGGGGAATACAGACATGACAGCTATAGGAATACAGACATGACAGCTATAGGGGGAATACAGACATGACAGCTATAGGAGGAATACAGACATGACAGCTATAGGGGGAATACAGACATGACAGCTATAGGAGGAATACAGACATGACAGCTATAGGAATACAGACATGACAGCTATAGGGGGAATACAGACATGACAGCTATAGGAGGAATACAGACATGACAGCTATAGGAGGAATACAGACATGACAGCTATAGGGGAATACAGACATGACAGCTATAGGGGAATACAGACATGACAGCTATAGGGGAATACAGACATGACAGCTATAGGAGGAATACAGACATGACAGCTATAGGGGGAATACAGACATGACAGCTATAGGGGGAATACAGACATGACAGCTATAGGAGGAATACAGACATGACAGCTATAGGGGAATACAGACATGACAGCTATAGGGGGAATACAGACATGACAGCTATAGGAGGAATACAGACATGACAGCTATAGGGGAATACAGACATGACAGCTATAGGGGAATACAGACATGACAGCTATAGGGGAATACAGACATGACAGCTATAGGGGAATACAGACATGACAGCTATAGGGGAATACAGACATGACAGCTATAGGGGAATACAGACATGACAGCTATAGGGGAATACAGACATGACAGCTATAGGGGAATACAGACATGACAGCTATAGGGGAATACAGACATGACAGCTATAGGAATACAGACATGACAGCTATAGGGGAATACAGACATGACAGCTATAGGGGGAATACAGACATGACAGCTATAGGGGAATACAGACATGACAGCTATAGGAGGAATACAGACATGACAGCTATAGGAGGAATACAGACATGACAGCTATAGGAGGAATACAGACATGACAGCTATAGGGGAATACAGACATGACAGCTATAGGAGAATACAGACATGACAGCTATAGGGGAATACAGACATGACAGCTATAGGGGGAATACAGACATGACAGCTATAGGAGGAATACAGACATGACAGCTATAGGGGGAATACAGACATGACAGCTATAGGAGGAATACAGACATGACAGCTATAGGGGAATACAGACATGACAGCTATAGGGGGAATACAGACATGACAGCTATAGGAGGAATACAGACATGACAGCTATAGGGGGAATACAGACATGACAGCTATAGGGGGAATACAGACATGACAGCTATAGGAGGAATACAGACATGACAGCTATAGGAGGAATACAGACATGACAGCTATAGGAATACAGACATGACAGCTATAGGAGGAATACAGACATGACAGCTATAGGAGGAATACAGACATGACAGCTATAGGAGAATACAGACATGACAGCTATGGGGAATACAGACATGACAGCTATAGGAAATACAGACATGACAGCTATAGGGGAATACAGACATGACAGCTATAGGGGAATACAGACATGACAGCTATAGGGGAATACAGACATGACAGCTATAGGAGGAATACAGACATGACAGCTATAGGGGAATACAGACATGACAGCTATAGGAGAATACAGACATGACAGCTATAGGAGGAATACAGACATGACAGCTATAGGGAATACAGACATGACAGCTATAGGAATACAGACATGACAGCTATAGGGAATACAGACATGACAGCTATAGGGGAATACAGACATGACAGCTATAGGGGGAATACAGACATGACAGCTATAGGGGGAATACAGACATGACAGCTATAGGAGGAATACAGACATGACAGCTATAGGGAATACAGACATGACAGCTATAGGGGAATACAGACATGACAGCTATAGGGGGAATACAGACATGACAGCTATAGGGGGAATACAGACATGACAGCTATAGGGGGAATACAGACATGACAGCTATAGGGGAATACAGACATGACAGCTATAGGAGGAATACAGACATGACAGCTATAGGGGGAATACAGACATGACAGCTATAGGAGGAATACAGACATGACAGCTATAGGGGGAATACAGACATGACAGCTATAGGGGGAATACAGACATGACAGCTATAGGGGGAATACAGACATGACAGCTATAGGGGGAATACAGACATGACAGCTATAGGGGGAATACAGACATGACAGCTATAGGGGAATACAGACATGACAGCTATAGGGGAATACAGACATGACAGCTATAGGGGAATACAGACATGACAGCTATAGGGGAATACAGACATGACAGCTATAGGAATACAGACATGACAGCTATAGGGGGAATACAGACATGACAGCTATAGGGGGAATACAGACATGACAGCTATAGGGGGAATACAGACATGACAGCTATAGGGGGAATACAGACATGACAGCTATAGGGGGAATACAGACATGACAGCTATAGGGGGAATACAGACATGACAGCTATAGGGGGAATACAGACATGACAGCTATAGGGGGAATACAGACATGACAGCTATAGGGAAATACAGACATGACAGCTATAGGGGAATACAGACATGACAGCTATAGGGGGAATACAGACATGACAGCTATAGGGGGAATACAGACATGACAGCTATAGGGGGAATACAGACATGACAGCTATAGGGGGAATACAGACATGACAGCTATAGGAGGAATACAGACATGACAGCTATAGGGGAATACAGACATGACAGCTATAGGGGAATACAGACATGACAGCTATAGGGGGAATACAGACATGACAGCTATAGGGGGAATACAGACATGACAGCTATAGGGGAATACAGACATGACAGCTATAGGGGAGATACAGACATGACAGCTATAGAGAATACAGACATGACAGCTATAGGGGGAATACAGACATGACAGCTATAGGGGAATACAGACATGACAGCTATAGGGGAATACAGACATGACAGCTATAGGAGAATACAGACATGACAGCTATAGGGGGAATACAGACATGACAGCTATAGGAATACAGACATGACAGCTATAGGAGAATACAGACATGACAGCTATAGGGGGAATACAGACATGACAGCTATAGGGGAATACAGACATGACAGCTATAGGGGAATACAGACATGACAGCTATAGGGGAATACAGACATGACAGCTATAGGGGGAATACAGACATGACAGCTATAGGAGGAATACAGACATGACAGCTATAGGGGAATACAGACATGACAGCTATAGGGAATACAGACATGACAGCTATAGGGGAATACAGACATGACAGCTATAGGGGAATACAGACATGACAGCTATAGGGGAATACAGACATGACAGCTATAGGGGAATACAGACATGACAGCTATAGGAGGAATACAGACATGACAGCTATAGGGAATACAGACATGACAGCTATAGGGGGAATACAGACATGACAGCTATAGGGGGAATACAGACATGACAGCTATAGGGGGAATACAGACATGACAGCTATAGGGGAATACAGACATGACAGCTATAGGGGGGAATACAGACATGACAGCTATAGGAGGAATACAGACATGACAGCTATAGGGGAATACAGACATGACAGCTATAGGGGGAATACAGACATGACAGCTATAGGGGGAATACAGACATGACAGCTATAGGGGAATACAGACATGACAGCTATAGGAGGAATACAGACATGACAGCTATGGGAATACAGACATGACAGCTATAGGAGAATACAGACATGACAGCTATAGGGGGAATACAGACATGACAGCTATAGGAGAATACAGACATGACAGCTATAGAGAATACAGACATGACAGCTATAGGGGGAATACAGACATGACAGCCATAGGGAATACAGACATGACAGCTATAGGAGAATACAGACATGACAGCTATAGGGGGAATACAGACATGACAGCTATGGGGAATACAGACATGACAGCTATGGAGGAATACAGACATGACAGCTATAGGGGAATACAGACATGACAGCTATAGGAGAATACAGACATGACAGCTATAGGGGAATACAGACATGACAGCTATAGGGGGAATACAGACATGACAGCTATAGGGGGAATACAGACATGACAGCTATAGGAGGAATACAGACAATGACAGCTATAGGGGAATACAGACATGACAGCTATAGGGGAATACAGACATGACAGCTATAGGGGAATACAGACATGACAGCTATAGGGGGAATACAGACATGACAGCTATAGGGGAAATACAGACATGACAGCTATAGGGGGAATACAGACATGACAGCTATAGGGGGAATACAGACATGACAGCTATAGGAATACAGACACGACAGCTATAGAAAGGAGAATACAGACATGACAGCTATAGGGAATACAGACATGACAGCTATAGGAATACAGACATGACAGCTATAGGAGGAATACAGACATGACAGCTATAGGGGGAATACAGACATGACAGCTATAGGAGGAATACAGACATGACAGCTATAGGGGGAATACAGACATGACAGCTATAGGGGGAATACAGACATGACAGCTATAGGAATACAGACATGACAGCTATAGGGGGAATACAGACATGACAGCTATAGGAATACAGACATGACAGCTATAGGGGGAATACAGACATGACAGCTATAGGAATACAGACATGACAGCTATAGGAGGAATACAGACATGACAGCTATAGGGGGAATACAGACATGACAGCTATAGGGGGAATACAGACATGACAGCTATAGGAGGAATACAGACATGACAGCTATAGGGGGAATACAGACATGACAGCTATAGGGGGAATACAGACATGACAGCTATAGGGGGAATACAGACATGACAGCTATAGGAATACAGACATGACAGCTATAGGGGGAATACAGACATGACAGCTATAGGGGAATACAGACATGACAGCTATAGGGGGAATACAGACATGACAGCTATAGGGGGAATACAGACATGACAGCTATAGGGGAATACAGACATGACAGCTATAGGAATACAGACATGACAGCTATAGGGGGAATACAGACATGACAGCTATAGGAGGAATACAGACATGACAGCTATAGGAGAATACAGACATGACAGCTATAGGGGAATACAGACATGACAGCTATAGGAGGAATACAGACATGACAGCTATAGGGGGAATACAGACATGACAGCTATAGGGGAATACAAACATGACAGCTATAGGAATACAGACATGACAGCTATAGGGGGAATACAGACATGACAGCTATAGGAATACAGACATGACAGCTATAGGAGGAATACAGACATGACAGCTATAGGAATACAGACATGACAGCTATAGGAGGAATACAGACATGACAGCTATAGGGGGAATACAGACAACGACAGCTATAGGAAATACAGACATGACAGCTATAGGGAATACAGACATGACAGCTATAGGAGGAATACAGACATGACAGCTATAGGAGGAATACAGACATGACAGCTATAGGGGGAATACAGACATGACAGCTATAGGGGGAATACAGACATGACAGCTATAGGAGGAATACAGACATGACAGCTATAGGGGAATACAGACATGACAGCTATAGGGGAATACAGACATGACAGCTATAGGGGGAATACAGACATGACAGCTATAGGGAATACAGACATGACAGCTATAGGGGAATACAGACATGACAGCTATAGGGGAATACAGACATGACAGCTATAGGGGGAATACAGACATGACAGCTATAGGAGGAATACAGACATGACAGCTATAGGAATACAGACATGACAGCTATAGGGGGAATACAGACATGACAGCTATAGGAATACAGACATGACAGCTATAGGAGGAATACAGACATGACAGCTATAGGGGGAATACAGACATGACAGCTATAGGAATACAGACATGACAGCTATAGGAGGAATACAGACATGACAGCTATAGGGGGAATACAGACATGACAGCTATAGGAGGAATACAGACATGACAGCTATAGGGGGAATACAGACATGACAGCTATAGGGGGAATACAGACATGACAGCTATAGGAGGAATACAGACATGACAGCTATAGGGGGAATACAGACATGACAGCTATAGGAATACAGACATGACAGCTATAGGAGGAATACAGACATGACAGCTATAGGGGGAATACAGACATGACAGCTATAGGAGGAATACAGACATGACAGCTATAGGAGGAATACAGACATGACAGCTATAGGAATACAGACATGACAGCTATAGGGGGAATACAGACATGACAGCTATAGGAGAATACAGACATGACAGCTATAGGGGGAATACAGACATGACAGCTATAGGAGGAATACAGACATGACAGCTATAGGAGGAATACAGACATGACAGCTATAGGGGGAATACAGACATGACAGCTATAGGAGGAATACAGACATGACAGCTATAGGGGGAATACAGACATGACAGCTATAGGAGGAATACAGACATGACAGCTATAGGGGGAATACAGACATGACAGCTATAGGGGGAATACAGACATGACAGCTATAGGAGGAATACAGACATGACAGCTATAGGGGAATACAGACATGACAGCTATAGGAGGAATACAGACATGACAGCTATAGGAGGAATACAGACATGACAGCTATAGGGGGAATACAGACATGACAGCTATAGGAGGAATACAGACATGACAGCTATAGGAATACAGACATGACAGCTATAGGGGGAATACATACATGACAGCTATAGGGGAATACAGACATGACAGCTATAGGGGAATACAGACATGACAGCTATAGGAGGAATACAGACACGACAGCTATAGGAGGAATACAGACACGACAGCTATAGGGGGAATACAGACATGACAGCTATAGGGAGAATACAGACATGACAGCTATAGGGGGAATACAGACATGACAGCTATAGGAGGAATACAGACATGACAGCTATAGGAATACAGACATGACAGCTATAGGAGGAATACAGACATGACAGCTATAGGAGGAATACAGACATGACAGCTATAGGGGGAATACAGACATGACAGCTATAGGGGAATACAGACATGACAGCTATAGAGGAATACAGACATGACAGCTATAGGGGGAATACAGACATGACAGCTATAGGGGGAATACAGACATGACAGCTATAGGGGAATACAGACATGACAGCTATAGGAGGAATACAGACATGACAGCTATAGGGGAATACAGACATGACAGCTATAGGGAATACAGACATGACAGCTATAGGGGAATACCAGACATGACAGCTATAGGGGGAATACAGACATGACAGCTATAGGGGAATACAGACATGACAGCTATAGGGGGAATACAGACACGACAGCTATAGGGGAATACAGACATGACAGCTATAGGAATACAGACATGACAGCTATAGGGGGAATACAGACATGACAGCTATAGGGGGAATACAGACATGACAGCTATAGGGGGAATACAGACATGACAGCTATAGGAATACAGACATGACAGCTATAGGAGGAATACAGACAGACAGCTATAGGGGAATACAGACATGACAGCTATAGGGGGAATACAGACATGACAGCTATAGGGGGAATACAGACATGACAGCTATAGGAGGAATACAGACATGACAGCTATAGGGGGAATACAGACATGACAGCTATAGGAGGAATACAGACATGACAGCTATAGGGGGAATACAGACATGACAGCTATAGGAGGAATACAGACATGACAGCTATAGGAATACAGACATGACAGCTATAGGGGGAATACAGACATGACAGCTATAGGAATACAGACATGACAGCTATAGGAGGAATACAGACACGACAGCTATAGGGGGAATACAGGCATGACAGCTATAGGAATACAGACATGACAGCTATAGGAGGAATACAGACATGACAGCTATAGGAATACAGACATGACAGCTATAGGAGGAATACAGACATGACAGCTATAGGAGGAATACAGACATGACAGCTATAGGAATACAGACATGACAGCTATAGGAGGAATACAGACATGACAGCTATAGGAGGAATACAGACATGACAGCTATAGGGGGAATACAGACATGACAGCTATAGGGGAATACAGACACGACAGCTATAGGGGAATACAGACATGACAGCTATAGGAGGAATACAGACATGACAGCTATAGGGAATACAGACATGACAGCTATAGGGGGAATACAGACATGACAGCTATAGGAGGAATACAGACATGACAGCTATAGGGGGAATACAGACATGACAGCTATAGGGGGAATACAGACATGACAGCTATAGGGGGAATACAGCCATGACAGCTATAGGAGGAATACAGACATGACAGCTATATGGGGAATACAGACATGACAGCTATAGGGGGAATACAGACATGACAGCTATAGGGGGAATACAGGCATGACAGCTATAGGAATACAGACATGACAGCTATAGGAGGAATACAGACATGACAGCTATAGGGGGAATACAGACATGACAGCTATAGGGGGAATACAGACATGACAGCTATAGGAATACAGACATGACAGCTATAGGGGGAATACAGACATGACAGCTATAGGGGGAATACAGACATGACAGCTATAGGAATACAGACATGACAGCTATAGGGTAATCATCACCGTAAACAAAATTACTTGCCTGGTCTAAATAAAAGTGTAATGAATGTGAAGATGAACTCAAAGCCTTTTGTTTTTTTCCTAACAGGAAGAACTACACTATAACCATTGAGAGGCGCACGGCGAGGGAGGAACGTGACATCGGGAAGCGTCGTCAGTTACGAGAAGATTCTATCAGATCTAACTTCTCGGCGGCGTAGAGCGTCACCACGGTTACCGTCTCCGTTCCAGCGAAGCAACGTAGCGCAGAAGGAAGCATCATGGGAAATGTGACCAAAGACTCTACACACTGTCCTCAGAGGAGTCATGCTATTTAAAGAAAGACATACTGTCATTGTTTTGTGTTTTTATTTTTGGTGTTTTAACATTTTTTTATTTTATTTCATCAACTCAGGAAAGTGACCAGTTACTCAGCACCACTTGCATTACATCTCATCTCTGCAGAAAGATATAGGTCTGTATTCTCCCTTTACGAGGGCCAGCACAGAATGGCTTTTAGTAATTATCAAGACATTAATAGTATAACACTGTGTAGTAGTCAATGTATATAATCGGGGTTGTGAATGTATTCAGATAATGGATGCTGTAGTCATGACACTTTGGAAAAGTTTTGACCTGTTTGTCAGTAAAAAAATGTATTTGCTCTCCATGCTGTGTTTTAGTAAAACCTGAGATAACTGGTATAGGCCAGATCAGAGAGAACTGGTATAGGCCAGATCAGAGATAACTGGTATAGGCCAGATCAGAGAGAACTGGTATAGGCCAGATCAGAGAGAACTGGTATAGGCCAGATCAGAGAGAACTGGTATAGGCCAGATCAGAGAGAACTGGTATAGTCCAGATCAGAGAGAACTGGTATAGTCCAGATCAGAGAGAACTGGTATAGTCCAGATCAGAGAGAACTGGTATAGTCCAGATCAGAGAGAACTGGTATAGTCCAGATCAGAGATAACTGGTATAGGCCACATCAGAGATAACTGGTATAGGCCACATCAGAGATAACTGGTATAGGCCACATCAGAGATAACTGGTATAGGCCACATCAGAGATAACTGGTATAGGCCACATCAGAGATAACTGGTATAGGCCACATCAGAGATAACTGGTATAGGCCAGATCAGAGATAACTGGTATAGGCCACATCAGAGATAACTGGTATAGGCCACATCAGAGATAACTGGTATAGGCCACATCAGAGATAACTGCTATAGGCCACATCAGAGATAACTGCTATAGACCAGATCAGAGATGGATTGCACATGCATCTCACTTCAATTCACTTGTTGACCAGCGATCTCCTAAAATAGGGTCAACGAAGGCTTTGCAGCTAAAATAATGAACTTGTTTGGAATGGTCTCTAGCTGGTCCAGAGCCATGTGTATAGAGAGTTAGGACATTGAGGTTTATGCATTATGATGCATTTACATGATAATACAATACTCTGAGTTGATATTTACATAATAATAAGGAATCCCCCTCAACCACGCCCACAAATTGGGGAAAACAAACATCATTTTCTATTGACCCCCAGTGTAAAATATCAATAACAATACATGCCGAAAAGCTGCTGTGTTGTTCAATGTAACCAGGTCAAAAATCCCGACCTATGGTCTGCAATGCTCTCACGTAGGGAAATATAGGGAAATAGAGCCTGCGAGAAGAGCCCTGTGGCTCCAGGCTATTCAACGTGGGAAATGTGGGGAAATAGAGCCTGCGAGAAGAGCCCTGTGGCTCCAGGCTATTCAACGTGGGAAATGTGGGGAAATAGAGCCTGTGAGAAGAGCCCTGTGGCTCCAGGCTATTCAACGTGGGAAATGTGGGGAAATAGAGCCTGTGAGAAGAGCCCTGTGGCTCCAGGCTATTCAACGTGGGAAATGTGGGGAAATAGAGCCTGAGAAGAGCCCTGTGGCTCCAGGCTATTCAACGTGGGAAATGTGGGGAAATAGAGCCTGTGAGAAGAGCCCTGTGGCTCCAGGCTATTCAACGTGGGAAATGTGGGGAAATAGAGCCTGTGAGAAGAGCCCTGTGGCTCCAGGCTATTCAACGTGGGAAATGTGGGGAAATAGAGCCTGTGAGAAGAGCCCTGTGGCTCCAGGCTATTCAACGTGGGAAATGTGGGGAAATAGAGCCTGTGAGAAGAGCCCTGTGGCTCCAGGCTATTCAACGTGGGAAATGTGGGGAAATAGAGCCTGTGAGAAGAGCCCTGTGGCTCCAGGCTATTCAACGTGGGAAATGTGGGGAAATAGAGCCTGTGAGAAGAGCCCTGTGGCTCCAGGCTATTCAACGTGGGAAATGTGGGGAAATAGAGCCTGTGAGAAGAGCCCTGTGGCTCCAGGCTATTCAACGTGGGAAATGTGGGAAAATAGAGCCTGCGAGAAGAGCCCTGTGGCTCCAGGCTATTCAACGTGGGAAATGTGGGGAAATAGAGCCTGTGAGAAGAGCCCTGTGGCTCCAGGCTATTCAACGTGGGAAATGTGGGAAAATAGAGCCTGTGAGAAGAGCCCTGTGGCTCCAGGCTATTCAACGTGGGAAATGTGGGGAAATAGAGCCTGTGAGAAGAGCCCTGTGGCTCCAGGCTATTCAACGTGGGAAATGTGGGGACCAGTGTCCAAGTAGGCTACACGTAGCTATGTGTGTGGAAAACATTTAACTTGTTTAGTATAGTCTGTTTGTAACTCCACTCACTGCTTGTAGCTGTATAGTCAGTTTGTTTGTCCTGGCTAGCTTAATGTTCCGGTCAGTAGTTAGCTAGCAGTCGCTCACTCACTCACTCGTGTGGCTGCTAGCGCTGTTATGAAAAGGGACACGAGGGAAGCCCAACAATATTGAGTTTTTCTAAGTAGTGAGAACGCTTGGGAGCAGGCGATGTTAGCTCCCCATGGGCAATATTGACAAAAAGCATCCAGTCAGTTGTAGTCCCGTGGGTGAAAACAGCTCGTTGATGAGAGAGGTCAAAGGAGAATGGCAAGAATCGTGCAAGCTAACAGGCGGGTCAAAAACACACAAATAACGGAGCAGTACAGTGAACGCACAATTTATCGTTCCTTGTCACCGATGGGCTATAGCGGCAGACGACCACACCGGGTTCCACTCCTATCAGCTAAAAACAAGAAGAAGTGGCTCCAGTGGGCACGCCATCACCAACACTGGACAACTGAGGAGGGGAAAAAAAATGTTTCCTGGTCTGACGAATCCCAGGTCCTGTTGCGTCATGCTGATGGCAGAGTCAGGATTTGGCGTAAGCAGCATGAGTCCATGACCCCATCCAGCCTGGTGTCAACGGTGTAGCCTGGTGTACCGCCGTCCAATCTGTAGCAACTGCGTGATGACATCGCGTCAGCATGGACCAACATCCCTGTGGAACGTTTCCGACTTGTAGAATCCATGCCTGAAGAATTGAGGCTGTTCTGGATGCAAAGGGGGGTCCGACCCGGTAATGGACAATAAACCGGCCAGTGAGTGTATAAGGCGCTGGTCCACTTTAAAGGGACAGATCCCAAGCTATTTCAGGAGATGTTTAGTCTTTGTACGCCTGCTAACATGTGTATATACACTGAGTGTACAAAACATTAAGAACACCTGCTCTTTCCATGACATAGACTGACCAGGTGAATCCAGGTGAATCCAGGTGAAAGCTATGATCCCTTATTGATGTCACTTGTTAAATCCACTTCAATCAGTGTAGATGAAGGGGAGGAGACCGGTTAAAGAAGGATTTTTAAGACTTGAGACAATTGAGACATGGATTGTGTATGTGTGTCATTCAGAGGGTGAATGGGCAAGACAAAAGTGCCTTTGAACGGGGTATGGTAGTAGGTGCCAGGCGAACCTGTTTGAGTGTGTCAAGAACTGCCACGCTGCTGGGTCTTTCATGATCAACAGTTTCCCGTGAGTATCAATATTAGGAAAGTGTTCTAAATGTTTTGTATACTCAGTGGATAGAGTACAGATGGTATGTAAACTAGATGGTTCTGTTATGGTGTAGTTGGGTATTTATATTTTTCACTCTGAATCAACCAATCAAAGTAAATTATGTAAGTAATACACTTATTATGTAACAATGAATACACTTTGCAATGTAAAATTGTTTGGTAAAAACCTATCTACTTTGCTTATTTTCTAAAGGTTCCTTTCTTGAGAGAATATATGCAAAGGTTATTCTGTAACATACCCTTCCCCCAAACTGAACCAAAAATATAAACGCAACATGTAAAGTGTTGGTCCCATGTTTCATGAGCTGAAATAAAATATCCTAGACATTTTCCATACGCACAAAAAGCTTATTTCTCTCAAATGTTGTGCACACATTTGTTTACATTCCTGTTAGTGAGCATTTCTCCTTTGCCAAGATAATCCATCCACCTGACAGGTGCGGCATATCAAGAAGCTGATTAAACAGCATGATCATTACACAGTTGCACCTTGTGCTGGGGACAATAAAAGGCCACTCTAAAATGTGCAGTTTTTTCACACAACACAATGCCACATATGTCTCAAGTTTTGAGGGAGCTTGCAATTGGCATGCTGACTGCAGGAATGTCCACCAGAGCTGTTGCCAGAGAATTGAATGTTAATTTCTCTACCATAAGCCGCCTCCAACATCGTTTTAGAGAATTTGGCAGTACGTCCAACCGGCCTCACAACCGCAGACCACGTGTATGGCGTCATGTGGGCGAGTGGTTTGCTGATGTCAACGTTGTGAACAGAGCACCCCATGGTGGGGTTATGGTATGGGCAGGCATAAGCTACGGACAACGAACACAATTGCATTTGATCGACGTCAATTTGAATGCCCAGAGACACCGTGACGAGATCCTGAGGCCCATTGTGAGTAATAATAGAAATACAAGATAAAAGATAGTCATATAGTTAAGAACACTTCTGATATGAATACCAGTGCAGTATTAGGGTTGGGGAAGCCTTCTGAAAGTATTCACACTCCTTGACTTATTCCACATTTTGTTGTGTTACAGCCTGAATTCAAAATGGATTAAATTGATTGTTTTTCTCACCCATCTACACAAAATAAAGATGAAGTGAAAACTTGTTTGTAGATTTTTGGGCAAATTTGTTGAAAATGAAATACAAAAAATACCTGGGGGGGCTTTCAATATTTGCACATTATTATTTTCTAAATGGATCATCGCTAGACAGCCATTTTCAAGTCTTGCCATAGATTTTCAAGCCGATTTAAGTCAAAACTGTAACTCGGCCACTCAGGAACATTCACTGTCGTCTTGGTAAGCAACTCCAGTGTATATTTGGCCTTGTGTTTTAGTTTATTGTCCTGCTGAAAGGTGAATTAGTCTCTGTGTCTGTTGGAAAGCAGACTGATCCGAGTTTTCCGCTCGGAATTTGAGAGGTGATGACACAGACAAAAATATATATCTGACAAGAGCGGAGCTTCAGGGAGTCTAGTATGACTCTGAAGGCTAGGTGTTTGAATCGAACAAGTGAAATAAGGATGTATGATTTGATGCTCTATTATAACTGATTTGAATGTAATTCCTGTATTTTTTCCAACTTGGAGATGATCTAAAAGGTTTTGTTTTTCAAAGCAGACATTGACAGACATTGAAAATCACCGTCATTCCCTCCAAACATCTAATTTCGGTGGCTGTTTAGTGTTAAATGTCCTAGGGACATTTTAATTACAAAATATGTAGTGTCAGTTGGAAAAATCATAATTTGAAAAATCCCACATCAGACCAGCCAAAAAGTAATCTGGCAAGGCTGGGGTTGGGGGAACACAGAGGCCAGTCACTGCAGGCCTTGCAGAAGGTAAATACATCCACACAGGTCACTGGCAGTCTGCTGTTGAACCAGGGCCAATACTGGGTGATTCAAATGATATAATGCTGATTGGAACCTTTAAAACTACAGTAGTTAAATGAAAAGCCTTCTATTGGAGTGGAACCAATCCCACTCACTGCAACAACATCATATACAGGAGCTATGTCTTAAGGTTTTTCTCCCAATTCCAAAGCAGTTGTCAAACAGCAACGTAAATGCTTACATACAACAGCTCAGTCTCTCTAAGGGTGCCCTCTTAATTAATCATTTATTGTCCTGTTTTAAACTCCATTATCAAATGCATCATAATCGAACAGTACATTTTGAAAGCGATGTTTCTTTACAATGACCAGCAAATTCATTAAGAAATGAAGGGCTAGATTATATGAAGGGCTAGATTAAATGAAGGGCTAGATTATATGAAGGGCTAGATTATATGAAGGGCTAGATTAAATGAAGGGCTAGATTATATGAAGGGCTAGATTAAATGAAGGGCTAGATTATATGAAGGGCTAGATTAAATCCGTTGCCTTGAAGATCAGCGCTATAGTTGTATGTTCACGCATTCGTGGAGACTGCATTCATGGTAAATGCTACATATGTCAAATCAAATCAAATCAAATTGTATTGGCCACATGCGCCGAATACAACAGGTGCAGACATTACAGTGAAATGCTTACTTACAGCTCTTAACCAACAGTGCATTTATTTTTAACAAAAAAGTAAAAATAAAACAACAACAAAAAAAGTGTTGAGAAAAAAAGAGCAGAAGTAAAATAAAATAACAGTAGGGAGGCTATATATACAGGGGGGTACCGGTGCAGAGTCAATGTGCGGGGGCACCGGCTAGTTGAGGTAGTTGAAGTAATATGTACATGTGGGCAGAGTTAAAGTGACTATGCATAAATAATTAACAGAGTAGCAGCAGCGTAAAAGGATGGGGTGGGGGGGCAGTGCAAATAGTCAGGGTAGCCATGATTAGCTGTTCAGGAGTCTTA
Source organism: Coregonus clupeaformis (assembly GCF_020615455.1). Taxonomy (NCBI): domain Eukaryota; kingdom Metazoa; phylum Chordata; class Actinopteri; order Salmoniformes; family Salmonidae; genus Coregonus; species Coregonus clupeaformis. The sequence goes on along the minus strand of NC_059207.1, from coordinate 7,168,336 downwards.
TGGCTTGGGGGTAAAAGCTGTTGAGAAGTCTTTTGGACCTAGACTTGGTACTCCGGTACCGCTTGCCGTGCGGTAGCAGAGAGAACAGTCTATGACTAGGGTGGCTGGAGTCTTTGACAATTTTGAGGGCTTTCCTCTGACACCGCCTGGTATAGAGGTCCTGGATGGCAGGAAGCTTGGCCCCAGTGATGTACTGGGCCGTACGCACTACCCTCTGTAGTGCCTTGCGGTCGGAGGTCAAGCAGTTGCCATACCAGGCGGTGATGCAACCAGTCAGGATGCTCTCGATGGTGCAGCTGTAGAATTTTTTGAGGATCTGAGGACCCATGCCAAATCTTTTCAGTCTCCTGAGGGGGAATAGGCTTTGTCGTGCCCTCTTCACGACTGTCTTGGTGTGTTTGGACCATGATAGTTCGTTGGTGATGTGGACACCAAGGAACTTGAAGCTCTCAACCTGTTCCACTACAGCCCCGTCGATGAGAATGGGGGGCGTGCTCAGTCCTCTTTTTTTTCCTGTAGTCCACAATCATCTCCTTTGTCTTGGTCACGTTGAGGGAGAGGTTGTTGTCCTGGCACCACACGGCCAGATCTCTGACCTCCTCCCTATAGGCTGTCTCCATCGTTGTCGGTGATCAGGCCTACCACTGTTGTGTCGTCGGCAAACTTAATGATGGTGTTGGAGTCGTGCCTGGCCATGCAGTCATGGGTGAACAGGGAGTACAGGAGGGGACTGAGCACGCACCCCTGAGGGGCCCCCGTGTTGAGGATCAGTGTGGCAGATGTGTTGTTACCTACCCTTACCACTTGGGGGCGGCCCGTCAGGAAGTCCAGGATCCAGTTGCAGAGGGAGGTGTTTAGTCCCAGGATCCTTAGCTTAGTGATGAGCTTTGAGGGCACTATGGTGTTGAACGCTGAGCTGTAGTCAATGAATAGCATTCTCACGTAGGTGTTCCTCTTGTCCAGGTGGGAAAGGGCAGTGTGGAGTGCAATAGAGATTGCATCATCTGTGGATCTGTTGGGGCGGTATGCAAATTGGAGTGGGTCTAGGGTTTCTGGGATAATGCTGTTGATGTGAGCCATGACCAGCCTTTCAAAGCACTTCATGGCTACAGACGTCAGTGCTACGGGTCGGTAGTCATTTAGGCAGGTTATCTTAGAGTCCTTGGGCACGGGGCTCAATCGAAAAATTACTATAGAGTAGATGTTCAGCGCTACAGATGGAATCTAGGCCTAAAGAGCCATAAACAATCCATGTAGGTGTACCCTGACTTCAGACACTCCGGTGAACCCCCAACATCAAACAGTTCTGGGGAAAAGTTTATATTTCACTTTGTCAGTTGTTACAAACAATACTAGTCGCCCACACACAGACACACACACACACACACACACTGACAAAATTGTGATCTAAACATCTCCATCTTGGAAAATATCAAATAGCTTCCAGCTTTAATAAGTCATCAGGGGACATCCTGAAACAATGTCCGTTCCTCTTTAGTATCTCCTGTAAGGTTTGGTGGTCCTTACTTTGGTGTGTTCTCTGATCTTCTCACCGTTCATTGAGGTGAAAAGATATTGGCCCGGGGATTTCATCAGATAGCCCCTGTTTGGCACATTCTAAAGGCAGTGTTCACCCGTTAGCGGAGGTTAGCATTCACAGTAAACACTGCTGTGACGAGGTATGAAATAAAGAGGTAAAACACCGAAGTCCAGAGTTTATTCCTTTTACATAAATCGAACGCTCCCAGCGTGAAAACGAAACTATACCAAGGGAAAACCTTCCTTCTAGGCGAGTACAACATGAAGAGTAGCTCGACCGAGCTACTCGCTCTCACACTCAACAATCACTCACAAAGACAAGGGGAACACTTATACACATACTAATTAAGGGAATGAGCACCAGGTGTGCGTGATTGACAAGACATGACAAGTGGAGTGATGAGAATGCGATCGGCAGTAGCTAGTACTCCGGTGACGACGAACGCAGCCTCGGCGGAAGTCGTGACAACTGCATATACATTTACATTTTAGTCATTTAGCAGACGCTCTTATCCAGAGCGACTTACAGTTAGTGAATACATATTTTTTTTATACTGGCCCCCCGTGGGAATCGAACCCACAACCCTGGCGTTGCAAACGCCATGCTCTATCAACTGAGCTACATCCCTGCCGGCCATTCCCTCCCCTCCCCTGGACGAATTGTGCACCGCCCATGAGTCTCCCGGTCGCGGCCGGCTGCGACAGAGCCTGGATTCGAACCAGGATCTAGTGGCACAGTTAGCACTGCGATGCAGTGCCTTAGACCACTGAGCCACTCAGGAGTTCATATGTCGGCTCTATAGGAAATTACCTTTAACTATCAAGAGGATCTAGCTTGAATCGGTTTGAATCCAGTCATTTGTCATTTTCTCACATTATATCACAAGGACAAAAGGAACCCAGTTGTGTCAGCAAATTCACTACGTTACCCACGTCTACACCAAATACATGCACAAGCTTCCATAAACAGTCCTCCAAATATGAGGGTTATTGAAAACGCGATAAACTTTCTCGTCCCCAATAAGAGGTGTCTCAATGTCTCTCAAATGTCTTCTCAGACTTGTATGATTTATCAGTTTGTATGATAATGAATTTTCTAGAAAAGCTACATGAAACTAGTGATGAGGACATGTACTGATTTAAGTAAAGTACCTGCATATAATGTGATGTTATTTATGATTAGGTTTTTGTAGAAATGTAATATTTGAGTGTTTATTTAACCCTCTAGTTTTGTGTAATATACTGTATTCTTTTTGATGACACATTATTTAGAAATATCTGCCTTTTACAGACTATATATATATATATATCTTGATAAATATGTTGACATGGATTTTTAAGACATATATGGCAGAAATATAGACAAATAAAATGTAAAAAGTAGTTTGTCCCATTGTTGCTTATTTGAACAGGTTTGCTTGGTGTCAAAAGCATCACTATTCATGGATTGCAAGTTTCGTCACAATATTGTTTTGGACGTTCGTTTTAGGTTTGATGTTTTGGACGTTCGTTTTAGGTTTGATGTTTTGGACGTTCGTTTTAGGTTTGATGGCCCACTGAACATTCTACTCAACGCATCCCCATTGGCCGCTGATGAAGAGTTGGTCTAAAGTTCATTACTGTGGCTTGAAGACACGATGACGTTTCCAAAGGAGGCAAATAATTAGTAGGAAAACCGTTTGTCATAATTTTGATGGCGCCAGATTGACTTTAAATGCAGTATAATGTTAGCTAGCTAGCTAAGATTGAGGGGAGACCACTGGATTTTTAATAGCTAACGTTAGCATTGCTAGCTATTTTTGACTAACTTTGCTAGCTATTGACAACTTTGTCATCTGTCTAAAGTCAATTTGACGACACATTTTTTCAGACTAAATAGGTGCCTACTTTATGTAATGGTATTCCCAAGCCCCTATGGTAAGTCAATTTGCAAGTACTGTACTGCAAGGAGACTAGACTGTACTGCAGGGAGACTAGATTGTACTGCAGGGAGACTAGACTGTACTGCAGGGAGACTAGACTGTACTGCAGGGAGACTAGACTGTACTGCAGGGAAACTAGACTGTACTGCAGGGAGACTACACTGTACTGCAGGGAGACTAGACTGTACTGCAGGGAGACTAGACTGTACTGGAAGGAGACTAGACTGCACTGCATGGAGACTAGACTGTACTGCAAGAAGACTAGACTGTACTGCAAGAAGACTAGACTGTACAGGAAGGAGACTAGACTGTACTGCAAGGAGACTAGACTGTACTGCAGGGAGACTAGACTGTACTGGAAGGAGACTAGACTGCACTGCAGGGAGACTAGACTGTACTGGAAGGAGACTAGAATGTACTGCAGGGAGACTAGACTGTACTGCGGGGAGATTAGAATGTACTGCGGGGAGACTAGACTGTACTGCATCGAGACTAGACTGTACTGCATCGAGACTAGACTGTACTGCAGGGAGACTAGACTGTACTGGAAGGAGACTAGACTGCACTGCATGGAGACTAGACTGTACTGCAAGAAGACTAGACTGTACTGCAAGAAGACTAGACTGTACAGGAAGGAGACTAGACTGTACTGCAAGGAGACTAGACTGTACTGCAGGGAGACTAGACTGTACTGGAAGGAGACTAGACTGCACTGCAGGGAGACTAGACTGTACTGCAGGGAGACTAGACTGTACTAAAGGGAGTCTAGACTGTACTGCAAGGAGACTACACTGTACTGTAGGGAGACTAGACTGTACTGTAGGGAGACTGTACTGCAGGGAGACTAGACTGTACTGGAAGGAGACTAGATTGTACTGCAGGGAGACTTGACTGTACTGGAAGGAGACTAGACTGCAATGCAGGGAGACTAAACTGTACTGCAGGGAGACTAGACTGTACTGCAGGGAGTCTAGACTGTACTGGAAGGAGACTAGACTACACTGCAGGGAGACTAGACTGTACTGCAAGGAGACTAGACTGTACTGCAGGGAGACTTGACTGTACTGGAAGGAGACTAGACTACACTGCAGGGAGACTAGACTGTACTGCAAGGAGACTAGACTGTACTGCAGAGAGACTGTACTGCAGGGAAACTAGACTGTACTGCAGGGAGACTAGACTGCACTGCAGGGAGACTAGACTGTACTGCAGGGAGACTAGACTGCACTGCAGGGAGACTAGACTGTACTGCAGGGAGACTAGACTGCACTGCAGGGAGACTAGACTGTACTGGAAGGAGACTAGACTGTACTGCAAGGAGACTAGACTGTACTGCAGGGAGACTAGACTGTACTGGAAGGAGACTAGACTGCACTGCAGGGAGACTAGACTGTACTGCAGGGAGACTAGACTGTACTGGAAGGAGACTAGACTGCACTGCAGGGAGACTAGTCTGTACTGCAGGGAGACTAGACTGTACTGAAGGGAGTCTAGACTGTACTGCAAGGAGACTAGACTGTACTGTAGGGAGACTGTACTGCAGGGAAACTAGACTGTACTGTCGGGAGACTGTACTGCAAGGAGACTAGACTGTACTACAGGGAGACTAGACTGTACTGGAAGGAGACTAGATTGTACTGCAGGGAGACTTGACTGTACTGGAAGGAGACTAGACTGCACTGCAGGGAGACTAGACTGTACTGCAGGGAGACTAGACTGCACTGCAGGGAGACTAGACTGTACTGCAGGGAGACTAGACTGTACTGCAGGGAGACTAGACTGCAGGGAGACTAGACTGTACTGCAGGGAGACTAGACTGTACTGCAGGGAGACTAGACTGTACTGCAGGGAGACTAGACTGTACTGCAGGGAGACTAGACTGTACTGCAGGGAGACTAGACTGTACTGCAGGGAGACTAGACTGTATTGGAAGGAGACTAGACTGCACTGCAGGGAGACTAGACTGTACTGCAGGGAGACTAGACTGTACTGCAGAGAGACTAGACTGTACTGCAGGGAAACTAGACTGTACTGCAGGGAGACTAGACTGTACTGCAAGGAGACTAGACTGTACTGCAGGGAGACTAGACTGTACTGGAAGGAGACTAGACTGTACTGCAGGGAGACTAGACTGTACTGCAGGGAGACTATACTGTACGGGAAGGAGACTAGACTGTACTGCAGGGAGACTAGACTGTACTGCAGGGAGACTAGACTGTACTGGAAGGAGAGTCTACTGCAGGGAGACTAGACTGTACTGCAGGGAGACTAGACTGTACTGCAGGGAGACTAGACTGTACTGGAAGGAGACTAGACTGCACTGCAGGGAGACTAGACTGTACTGCAGGGAGACTAGACTGTACTGGAAGGAGTCTAGACTGTACTACAGGGAGACTAGACTGTACTGGAAGGAGACTAGACTGTACTGCAGGGAGACTAGACTGTACTGCAAGGAGACTAGACTGTACTGCAGGGAGACTAGACTGTACTGCAGGGAGACTAGACTGTACTGCAGAGAGACTAGACTGTACTGCAGGGAAACTAGACTGTACTGCATGGAGACTAGACTGTACTGCAGGGAGACTAGGCTCTACTGCAAGGAGACTAGACTGTACTGCAGGGAGACTACACTGTACTGCAGGGAGACTAGACTGTACTGCAAGGAGACTAGACTGTACTGGAAGGAGACTAGACTGCACTGCAGGGAGACTAGACTGCACTGCAGGGAGACTAGACTGTACTGGAAGGAGATTAGACTGTACTGCAAGGAGACTAGACTGTACTGCAGGGAGACTAGACTGTACTGAAGGGAGACTAGACTGTACTGGAAGGAGACTAGACTGTACTGGAAGGAGACTAGACTGTACTGCAGGGAGACTTTACTGCAAGGAGACTAGACTGTACTGCAGGGAGACTAGACTGTACTGAAGGGAGACTAGACTGTACTGGAAGGAGACTAGACTGTACTGGAAGGAGACTAGACTGTACTGCAGGGAGACTACACTGTACTGCAGGGAGACTAAACTGTACTGCAAGGAGACTAGACTGTACTGGAAGGAGACTAGACTGCACTGCAGGGAGACTAGACTGCACTGCAGGGAGACTAGACTGTACTGGAAGGAGATTAGACTGTACTGCAAGGAGACTAGACTGTACTGCAGGGAGACTAGACTGTACTGAAGGGAGACTAGACTGTACTGGAAGGAGACTAGACTGTACTGGAAGGAGACTAGACTGTACTGCAGGGAGACTTTACTGCAAGGAGACTAGACTGTACTGCAGGGAGACTAGACTGTACTGAAGGGAGACTAGACTGTACTGGAAGGAGACTAGACTGTACTGGAAGGAGACTAGACTGTACTGCAGGGAGACTGTACTGCAAGGAGACTAGACTGTACTGTAGGGAGACTGTACTGCAGGGAGACTAGACTGTACTGCAAGGAGACTAGACTGTACTGCAAGGAGACTAGACTGTACTGCAGGGAGACTAGACTGTACTGCAAGGAGACTAGACTGTACTGTAGGGAGACTGTACTGCAGGGAGACTAGACTGTACTGCAAGGAGACTAGACTGTACTGCAAGGAGACTAGACTGTACTGCAGGGAGACTACACTGTACTGCAGGGAGACTACACTGTACTGCAGGGAGACTAGACTGTACTGCAGGGACACTAGACTGTACTGCAGGGAGACTAGAATGTACTGCAGGGAGACTAGACTGTACTGCAGGGAGACTAGACTGTACTGCAGGGAGACTAGAATGTACTGCAGGGAGACCAGACTGTACTGCAGTGAGACTGTACTGCAGGGAGACTAGACTGTACTGCAGGGAGACTAGACTGTACTGTAGGGAGACTAGACTGTAGTGTAGGGAGACTAGACTGTACTGCAGGGAGACTGTACTGGATGGAGACTAGATGTACTGCAGGGAGACTAGACTGTACTGCAGGGAGACTAGACTGTACTGCAGGGAGACTAGACTGTACTGCAGGGAGACTAGACTGTACTGCAGGGAGACTAGACTGTACTGCAGAGAGACTAGAATGTACTGCAGGGAGACTAGAATGTACTGCAGGGAGACTAGAATGTACTGCAGGGAGACTAGACTGTACTGGAAGGAGACTAGACTGCACTGCAGGGAGACTAGACTGCACTGCAGGGAGACTAGATTGTACTGGAAGGAGACTAGACTGTACTGCAAGGAGACTAGACTGTACTGCAAGGAGACTATACTGTACTGCAGGGAGACTAGAATGTACTGGAAGGAGACTAGACTGTTCTGGAAGGAGACTGTACTGCAAGGAGACTAGACTGTACTGTAGGGAGACTAGACTGTACTGGAAGGAGACTAGACTGTACTGCAAGGAGACTAGACTGTACTGCAGGGAGACTAGACTGTACTGCAGGGAGACTAGACTGTACTGCAGGGAGACTAGACTGTACTGCAGGGAGACTAGACTGTACTGCAAGGAGACTAGAATGTACTGCAGGGAGACTAGACTGTACTGCAGGGAGACTAGACTGTACTGCAGGGAGACAAGAATGTACTGCAGGGAGACTAGACTGTACTGGAAGGAGACTAGACTGTACTGCATGGAGACTAGACTGTACTGCAGGGAGACTAGACTGTACTGCAGGGAGACTAGACTGTACTGTAGGGAGACTGTACTGGAAGGAGACTAGACTGTACTGTAGGGAGACTAGAATGTACTGCATTTACATTTTACATTTTAGTCATTTAGCAGACGCTCTTATCCAGAGCGACTTACAGTTAGTGAATTTTTTTATTTTTTTTATACTGGCCCCCTATGGGAATCAACCAAATTTGCAAACGCCATGCTCTATCAACTGAGCTACATCCCTGCCGGCCATTCCCTCCCCTACCCTGGCCTGGCAATGTCGCCTGAGTTCGGCGCGGCGGGACAGAGCCTGGTTCAACTCTTGCCGCGATGCATTTTAGACACTGGCCACCCAAGTTGCAGGAGACTAGACTGTACTGTAGGGAGACTAGACTGTACTGTAGGGAGACTAGACTGTACTGTAGGGAGACTATACTGTACTGGAAGGAGACTAAACTGTACTTTAGGGAGACTAGACTGTACTGCAGGGAGACTAGACTGTACTGCAGGGAGACTAGACTGTACTGGAAGGAGACTAGACTGTACTGCAGGGAGACTAGACTGTACTGCAGGGAGACTAGACTGTACTGTAGGGAGACTAGACTGTACTGTACTGTAGGGAGACTGTACTGTACTGTAGGGAGACTAGACTGTACTGCAAGGAGACTAGACTGTACTGCAGGGAGACTAGACTGTACTGTAGGGAGACTAGAATGTACTGCAGGGAGACTAGACTGTACTGCAGGGAGACTAGACTGTACTGTAGGGAGACTAGAATGTACTGCAGGGAGACTAGACTGTACTGCAGGGAGACTAGACTGTACTGCAGGGAGACTAGACTGTACTGTAGGGAGACTAGAATGTACTGCAGGGAGACTACACTGTACTGCAGGGAGATTAGACTGTACTGCAGGGAGACTAGACTGTATTGGAAGGAGACTAGACTGTACTGGAAGGAGACTAGACTGTACTGCAGGGAGACTTTACTGCAAGGAGACTAGACTGTACTGTAGGGAGACTAGAATGTACTGCAGGGAGACTACACTGTACTGCAGGGAGATTAGACTGTACTGCAGGGAGACTAGAATGTACTGCAAGGAGACTAGACTGTACTGGAGGGAGACTAGACTGTACTGGAGGGAGACTAGACTGTACTGGAAGGAGACTAGACTGTACTGGAGGGAGACTAGACTGTACTGGAGGGAGACTAGACTGTACTGGAGGGAGACTAGACTGTATTGGAAGGAGACTAGACTGTACTGGAAGGAGACTAGACTGTACTGCAGGGAGACTTTACTGCAAGGAGACTAGACTGTACTGTAGGGAGACTAGAATGTACTGCAGGGAGACTACACTGTACTGCAGGGAGATTAGACTGTACTGCAGGGAGACTAGAATGTACTGCAAGGAGACTAGACTGTACTGGAGGGAGACTAGACTGTACTGGAGGGAGACTAGACTGTACTGGAAGGAGACTAGACTGTACTGGAGGGAGACTAGACTGTACTGGAGGGAGACTAGACTGTACTGGAGGAAGACTAGACTGTACTGGAGGGAGACTAGACTGTACTGGAGGGAGACTAGACTGTACTGGAAGGAGACTAGACTGTACTGGAGGGAGACTAGACTGTACTGGAGGGAGACTAGACTGTACTGGAGGAACTAGACTGTACTGGAGGGAGACTAGACTGTACTGGAGGGAGACTAGACTGTACTGGAGGGAGACTAGACTGTACTGGAGGGAGACTAGACTGTACTGGAGGGAGACTAGACTGTACTGGAGGGAGACTAGACTGTACTGCAGGGAGACTAGACTGTACTGGAGGGAGACTAGACTGTACTGGAGGGAGACTAGACTGTACTGGAGGGAGACTAGACTGTACTGGAGGGAGACTAGACTGTACTGGAGGGAGACTAGACTGTACTGGAGGGAGACTAGACTGTACTGGAGGGAGACTAGACTGTACTGGAGGGAGACTAGACTGTACTGGAGGGAGACTAGACTGTACTACATGGATGGGCAACTGGCGGCCCCCCTTTTGTAGGCCCGTGGATCAATTTCCATAGAATTGGAACTCCGTCAGGATCTTGACTTTCTATTCAGAGTTAGAATCGTAGAATAAACAAGGTGCAATTTCGACATTTGGTTGTACATAATCAGTTTTTCTCTTGTTATGTTACTGACAGTCACTCAATTAGCCCATGTTGGTTAAATTTCTTTAGATTGGTAAGTTAGTCCAGCGGCCAGCAATCTAAACATGTAGTAATCATGGCCGAATTACCGACCAGGGGCCCCCATTGATTTTGTTAGTCACTCTCACTCAGATATCATGTTAAAAACTGCAAACATTTCCCTCCACCCCATGGCAAAATGTGTAGAATTGCTGGAAATAAGTTGTAAAACTGCAAAATCTTCTCTCCACCACATGGTAAAATGTGTAGATTTGCAGGAAATTAACTCAAACTTTTCTTCTCTGCTGTCAAAAGGGGGACTGCTAAAATGTATTGCTCACATGGTGGGGTTATAGGTGGGGTGACCCGCGAGTCACTGCGGACCCCAATATGAGTTCAGACCCGCGAGTCACGGCAGCCCCCAATATGAGTTCAGACCCGCGAGTCACGGCAGCCCCCATGATGAGTTCAGACCCGCGAGTCACGGCAGCCCCCATGATGAGTTCAGACCCGCGAGTCACGGCAGCCCCCATGATGAGTTCAGACCCGCGAGTCACGGCAGCCCCCATGATGAGTTCAGACCCGCGAGTCACGGCAGCCCCCATGATGAGTTCAGATTTGTGACTATCTCAATATTATAGTAATGACAGGATGGTTAACATAATGTGGTCCTCTGTAGCTGAATTGGTAGAGCATGGCGCTTGTAACGCCAGGGTAGTGGGTCCTATCCCCGGGACCACCCATACGTAAAAATTTATGCACACATGACTGTAAGTCGCTTTGGATAAAAGCGTCTGCTAAATGGTATATTATAATATTACTATAGTAATGACAGAATGGTCAACATAATATATCCTACTTCAATAGAAAATAACAAAAGTTACCGTACAGGAATGAACTACTGTAGTCATCCGCAGACAGTGAATGAATGTTCCTTTTGTTAACAGCATTTTAAACAAATGGCATTTTTTAAAACATCATCATGATATAAGTTACTTATCATAAAGTAATGTATGTATCTTTAAACGATAACACTTATGTTGTAAATATTGTACATTATAAGGGCCAGAGAACATTGATCTATTTTGAACCCGTATTGGAATGTCCACGTTGCCATGGCAGTGCTTCTAGGGTTGCCCTGATCCACCCCAGCATCCATGTAACATGAACCTTGGATTTATGTGGAATATGGAACCTCAGGACTTCAGGGCTCAATCGCAAATGAAGAAAAATAAGCAGAAAATGAACTGTGCTTTCTCTGTACGTACAGCCTTGTGTCAAATGAAATGTGCTTTCTCTGTACGTACAGCCTTGTGTCAAATGAACTGTGCTTCCTCTGTACGTACAGCCTTGTGTCAAATGAACTGTGCTTCCTCTGTACGTACAGCCTTGTGTCAAATGAACTGTGCTTCCTCTGTACGTACAGCCTTGTGTCAAATGAACTGTGCTTCCTCTGTACGTACAGCCTTGTGTCAAATGAACTGTGCTTCCTCTGTACGTACAGCCTTGTGTCAATTGTCCCAAATACTTCCTTTGGCCTTAAACAGCGACATGAGTATTACATAGTTATAACATACTACACTGAACATTCTATTATCCATTCACTGCACAGAGGAGTGACACACACACACACACACTCAATGCATTCTCCAATGGAGAATTCCCATTAAATCCCCACAGTAGCGTCTTCAGCTAACTACTGCCATCTGGGGATAGTAGGGCTGTTTGTTTCTGCATGTTTAGTGTAACTGTTAGCTTCTGGCGGCAGGTAGCTTAGTGGTTAAGAGCGTTGTGCCAGTAACCAAAAGGTCGCTGGTTCTAATCCCCGAGCCCGACTAGGTGAAAAATCTGTCGATGTGCCCTTGAGCAAGGCACTTAACCCTAATTGCTCTGGGTAAGAGCGTCTGCTAAATGACTAAAATGTAATTACAACACTATACATCTGGTAACACTTTCCATTTAGTGTTCATTAAGTGTCCTACATTGTTCTTCCATGGATATTGCCATTTACATGTTGTTAATTACCGTTAAAAACAGACATGTACCCTGCAAACAAAAAAAATTGTCTTTAGGACGTCCCCAGAACGTCAGGAGGTTGCGTCACGGTCCCCTGGACCTCCTTAGGACGTTCCCTGTTTGCTGGGTTAGTTCCTATTGTTTAATCCAAAACATTGTTCATTAAATCATAGCTGGACTGGATGCTTACAATTTAGTGTGTTCTCTCATCTATAATCTATAATTACAGACTGTTATAATAGTATACTGTAGGCAGGGGGTATTGGAGGAGGAGGAAGCCTTAAACTTCAAGTCCCTCAGAGGTCCCTTTGTTCTAGAACACTTTTTTAAAAAAGCAAATTTTTTCCAAAAACAAATTGCGTCATGGCCGGGAAATGTAGAAGATTACAGTTTAATTGCCGGGCAGCTCTTTGAGTAACTAATGTCACAGAATGGATCTGTTCATTCTCCTTTTTTGGTTTAAGAGTCTGAGGACAACAATCAGATGGTAAATACATTTACATTTTAGTCATTTTAGCAGACGCTCTTATCCAGAGCAACTTACAGGAGCAATTAGGGTTAAGTGCCTTGCTCAAGGGCACATCGACAGATTTTTCACCTAGTCGGGCTCGGGGATTAGAACCAGCGACCTTTCGGTTACTGGCACAACGCTCTTAACCACTAAGCTACCTGTCACCCCCGCAATGGTCTTCACTATTATTGTAGAATAATAGTGAAGACATCAAAAACTATGAAATAACACATATGGAATCATGTAGTAACCAAAAAAAGTGTTAAACAAATCAAAATATATTTAAGTTTTTTCAAAGTAGCCACCCTTTGCCTTGATGACAGCTTTGCACACTCTTGGCATTCTCTCAACCAGCTTCATGAGGTAGTCACCTGAAATGCATTTCAATTAACAGGTGTGCCTTGTTAAAAGTTAATTTGTGGAATTTCTGCACCCCTGGACCGGTCTGGACCTCAACGCGGAGCTTCCCCTCACAGTCCTCCCACGATGCACCGATCCCTGTCTGGACCCTGGTGTGGGAGACTCCGAACCTAGAGAGGGGCTGACGTCTGGACCCGGAGTGGAGCCGCTGACCGGAGCTGTACTGGATCCCGCTGGAGCGGACTGCTCTGGCTCCGGAGTGGAGCCGCTGACCGGAGCTGGCTTGGGCACCGGTGGAGCGGACTGCTCTGGCTCCGGAGTGGAACCGTTGACCGGTACTGGACCAGGCACCGGTGGAACGGGCACGGGCCGTGCCGGACTGGAAACACGCACCACAGGTCTGGTGCGAGGAGCAGGCACGGGCCGGATCGGACTGGGAACACGCACCACTGGCTTGGTGCGGGGAGAAAGTACGGGGCGTACCGGGCTGGCGACATGCACCACTGGTCTGGTGCGAGGAGCAGGAACGGGCCGGGCCGGACTGGGAACACGCACCACTGGTCTGGTGCGAGGAGCAGGTACGGGGCGTACCGGGCTGGCGACATGCACCACTGGTCTGGTGCGAGGAGCAGGAACGGGCCGGGCCGGACTGGGAACACGCACCACTGGCTTGGTGCGGGGAGCAGGTACGGGGCGTACCGGGCTGGCGACATGCACCACTGGTCTGGTGCGGGGAGCAGGAACGGGCCGGGCCGGACTGGGGAACACGCACCACTGGCTTGGTGCGGGGAGCAGGTACGGGGCGTACCGGGCTGGCGACATGCACCACTGGCTTGGTGCGGGGAGCAGGAACGGGCCGGGCCGGACTGGGAACACGCACCACTGGCTTGGTGCGGGGAGCAGGTACGGGGCGTACCGGGCTGGCGACATGCACCACTGGTCTGGTGCGGGGAGCAGGAACGGGCTGGGCCGGACTGGGAACACGCACCACTGGCTTGGTGCGGGGAGCAGGTACGGGGCATACCGGGCTGGCGACATGCACCACTGGCTTGGTGCGGGGAGCAGGTACGGGCGTAGCCGGACTGGCGAACACGCACCACTGGCTTGGTGCGGGGAGCAGGAACGGGCCGTACCGGACTGGGAACACGCACCACTGGCTTGGTGCGGGGAGCAGGTACGGGCGTACCGGGCTGGCGACATGCACCACTGGCTTGGTGCGGGGAGCAGGAACGGGCGGGCCGGACTGGCGAACACGCACCACTGGCTTGGTGCGGGGAGCAGGTACGGGCGTACCGGGCTGGCGACATGCACCACTGGTCTGGTGCGGGGAGCAGGAACGGGCTGGGCCGGACTGGGAACACGCACCACTGGCTTGGTGCGGGGAGCAGGTACGGGGCGTACCGGGCTGGCGACATGCACCACTGGCTTGGTGCGGGGAGCAGGAACGGGCCGGGCCGGACTGGGAACACGCACCACTGGCTTGGTGCGGGGAGCAGGAACGGGCCGGGCCGGACTGGGAACACGCACCACTGGCTTGGTGCGGGGAGCAGGTACGGCGCGTACCGGACTGGGAACACGACTGTCTCCGTCCTTTACACTCCGCGCCCCGTCCTCCTCTAGTGAGGACTCCTCTTTGAGCCCCCACGAGTGCAGTGGTCGGGGCTCCTCTCTGTCGCTCCCCGACCACCCTTTTAGCTCCCCCCAAAATGTTCTTGGGGCTGTCTCTCCTTCTCCACCCTGATCCCTTTCAGGGCCTCCATCTGCTTGGCCAGATCCTCTCTTATCTCCCTCCAAGTCCATACTCTCTGCTCCTCCTGGGCACGCTGCTTGGTCCATTGGTGGTGGGATCTTCTGTCACGGACGTTGAAGGACGGGTCAGACCAAGGCGCAGCGTGAAATGCATCCATGTTTAT
This sequence comes from Coregonus clupeaformis, assembly GCF_020615455.1. Classification (NCBI taxonomy): domain Eukaryota; kingdom Metazoa; phylum Chordata; class Actinopteri; order Salmoniformes; family Salmonidae; genus Coregonus; species Coregonus clupeaformis. Next base: position 7,153,284 of record NC_059207.1, on the reverse strand, counting down.
TAAACCGAATAAACATACAAAAACAACAAAAGGCAACAAAACGTGATGTCGGAAGGCTATACACACACAAGCCACACTAACCAAACACAAACATGATCCCACAACACAGGCAGGAAAACTGGCTGCCTAAGTATGATCCCCAATCAGAGACAACGAGCGACAGCTGCCTCTGATTGGGAATCACACCCGGCCAAACATAGAAATACAAACATAGAATCCCCACATAGAAAACACACACATATATTCACACCCTGACCAAACTAACTAGAGTCTATAGGTCAGGGCGTGACAATGCTTCACAGAGTTCAAGTAACAGACACATCTCAACATCAACTGTTCAGGCCTTCATGGTCGAATTGCTGCAAAGAAACTACTACTAAAGGACACCAATAAGAAGAAGAGACCTGCTTGGGCCAAGAAACACGAGCAATGGACATTAGACCGGTGGAAATTTGTCCTTTGGTCTGGAGTCCAAATTGGAGATTTTTGGTTCCAACCACTGTGTCTTTGTGAGACACAGTGTAGGTGAACGGATGATCTCCGGATGTGTGGTTCCCACCGTGAAGTATGGAGGAGGTGTGATGGTGTGGGGGTGCTTTGCTGGTGACACTGTCTGTGATTTATTTAGAATTCAAGGCACACTTAACCAGCATGGCTACCACAGCATTCTGCAGCAATACGCCATCCCATCTGGTTTGGGCTTAGTGGGACTATCAGTTGTTTTTCAACAGGACAATGGCCCAACACACCTCCAGGCTGAGTAAGGGCTATTTGACCAAGAAGGAGAGTGATGGAGTGCTGCATCAGATGACCTGGCCTCCCACAATCACCCGACCTCAACCCAATTGAGATGGTTTGGGATGAGTTGGACCTCAGTGTGAAGGAAAAGCAGCCAACAAGTGCTCAGCATATGTGGGAACTCCTTCAAGACTGTTGGAAAAGCATTACAGGTGAAGCTGGTTGAGAGAATGCCAAGAGTGTGCAAAGCTGTCATCAAGGCAAAGGGGTGGCTACTTTGAAGAATCTCAAATATAAAACAAATTTTGATTTGTTTAACACTTTTTTGGTTACTACATGATTCCATATGTGTTATTTCATAGTATTGATGTCTCCACTATTATTCTACAATGTAGAAAATAGTACAAATAAAGAAAAACCCTTGAATGAGTAGGTGTGTCCAAACGTTTGACTGGTACTGCAGTTTCCAAAACCGTTATTATTCCATGATATTGGGTTTAACCAAACCTGGGTGCTTTGATTACACTGTCTACACCCCCCTCTGCCTCTGCATCAGACATCCCCTGGTCTGCGTCCTGCAGCCTTCCACATTAGACTATCATATTCTAGGCATATCAGCCAAATGCATCTTCTGTTGATCTCTCTCAACTGAGGAGGAAACCTCCCCAGGCGCTCGTTGGGGCCAGATCTTACCCCCCAAGAGCTTTCCTGATACCCTTTGGAAAATAAACGAAGGGCTGAAATTGCTGGGCAAGCAGGACATGTTAGTTAAACAAATGGGGGGTTTACAGAGGGCTAACCCTCACGATACTGTGACTGTGAGGATTCCATCAGGGAGAGCTGGGCTCATAATCACATCAGCCCCATCAATCCATCCACAATGAAGCCGTTCGATCACCTTGGTGTTGCAGTGAAATGAGACTGTATGGTATTGAATGTTAAATGCTCCCATGTTTTGACTATTCAGACAGTCACTGACTGTTTAGACTACTGTATTTAGACTACTGTATTTAGCCTACTGTATTTAGACTACTGTATTTAGACTACTGTATTTAGACTACTGTATTTAGACTACTGTATTTAGCCAGTTGATGATTCTGTTTTACACTATTTAGTCAGGTCATTATTCAGCCACAGCCCCGTGCCGATGTATTGAATAGGAGCTGTTTTCTTTTCAGTCTGGTCATTGAAGATGGAACGTGGAGAATGTCTAGAACTGGATGTACTGTGCGGTATGTATGTCCCAGCTGGTATGCATGTCCCAGCTACATGTTCAACTACATGTTGACTGACCTTGTTCTTCTCCTGTCTGAGTTTCTATAGGAGAGGGCTGGTATTGAGGAGAGGGCAGGCTGGTATTGAGGAGAGGGCAGGCTGGTATTGAGGAGAGGGCAGGCTGATGACAACATGCTGTAAACGATCAGAGAATCAAAGTCAAAGTCTACAGGCCCTTCAGATTTTCTGTCCTCCCAACAGCCTGTAGCTCAGTGGGCTTTCCTTCCAAGGCCTGTAAAAGCCCATTCAAAGTCACCCTTTTCATTTCACATCTGGCAATGGTAACAAACCTCGGTGGAAAAATTCATTGGATTCTTTTTAATCAAAGGACTGCAAACTATGAGGTTGAACCTGTTCGCTGTGTTCAGCCTCCAAGCAGCTATGCTTCAGGGGAAAGGGAGCGGAGCGCAGCTGGCCTGGCCGAGTAGTGACCTGCGCTGTTAGACTTCCTAGGCCCCAAACCGCAGAGTATGTCTTTAACATGGACATTCCTGTACCTAATAGCAGATGGTTTTGTGACCGTTCATTTTATGACTCCGGCATTTCTCTTTTAACACTCTGTTAGAGGAACTTAAGAATAGGAAATACCATGATTATCAGTTATCAATTTGGCCATTGTATATACATTTGAAGTCTGAAGTTTACATACACCTTAGCCAAATACATTTAAACTCAGTTTTTCACAATTCCTGACATTTAATCCTAGTAAAAATTCCCTATCTTAGGTCAGTTAGGATCACCACTTTATTTTAAGAATGTGAAATGTCAGACTAATAGTGGAGAGAATGATTTATTTCAGCTTTTATTTCTTTCATCACATTGCCAGTGGGTCAGAAGTTTACATACACTCAATTAGTATTTGGTAGCATTGCCTTTAAATTATTTACCTTGGGTCAAAAGTTTCGGGTAGCCTTCGACAAGCTTCCCACCATAAGTTGGATGAATTTTGGCCCATTCCTCCTGACAGAGCTGGTGTAACTGAGTCAGGTTTGTAGGCCTCCTTGCTCGCACACGCTTTTTCAGTTCTGCCCACAAATTTTCTATAGGATTGAGGTCAGTGCTTTGTGATGGTCACTCCAATACCTTGACTTTGTTGTCCTTAAGCCATTTTGCCACAACTTTGGAAGTATGCTTGGGGTCATTGTCCATTTGGAAGACCCATTTGCGACCAAGCTTTAACTTCCTGACTGATGTCTTGAGATGTTGCTTCAATATATCCAAATAATTTTCCTTCCTCATGATGCCATCTATTTTGTGAAGTGCACCAGTCCCTCCTGCAGCAAAGCACCCCCACAGCATGATGCTGCCACCCCCGTGCTTCACGGATGGGATGGTGTTCTTCGGCTTGCAAGCATCCCCTTTTTTCCTCCAAACATAACGATGGTCATTATGGCCAAACAGTTCTATTTTTGTTTAATCAGACCAGAGGAGATTTCTCCAAAAAGTACGATCTTTGTCCCCATGTGCAGTTGCAAACCGTAGTCTGGCTTTTTATGGCGGTTTTGGAGCAGTGGCTTCTTCCTTGCTGATCTGCCTTTCAGGTTATGTCGATATAGGACTCGTTTTACTGTGGATATAGATACTTGTGTACCTGTTTCCTCCAGCATCTTCACAAGGTCCTTTGCTGTTGTTCTGGGATTGATTTGCACTTTTCGCACCAAAGTACATTCATCTCTAGGAGACAGAACGTGTCTCCTTCCTGAGCGGTATGATGGCTGCATGGTCCCATGGTGTTTATACTTGCGTACTATTGTTTGTACAGATGAACGTGGTACCTTCTGGCGTTTGGAAATTGCTCCCAAGGAGGAACCAGACTTGTGGAGGTCTACATTTTTTTTTCTGAGGTCTTGGCTGATTTATTTAGATTTTCCCATGATGCCAAGCAAAGAGGCACTGAGTTTGAAGGTAGGCCTTGAAATACATCCACAGGTACACCACCAATTGACTCAAATGATGTCAATTAGCCTATCAGAAGCTTCTAAAGCCATGACATCATTTTCTGGAATTTTCCAAGCTGTTTAAAGGCAGAGTCAACTTAGTGTATGTAAACTTCTGACCCACTGGAATTGTGATACAGTGAATTATAAGTGAAATAATCTGTCTGTAAACAATTGCTGGAAATATTACTTGTGTCATGAACAAGTAGATGTCCTGACCGACTTGCCACAACTATAGTTTGTTAACAAGACATTTGTGGAGTGGTTGAAAAACCTAAGTGTATGTAAACTTCAACTTCGACTTCAACTGTAGCTGTCAAAGGGGTGGTTGGGTGCTTGTCATTGTTCAGTTTTTACATGTACAAACAAGACAGATACACTATATATACAGAAGTATGTGGACACCCCTTCAAATGAGTGGATTTGGCTATTTACATTTACATTTAAGTCTTTTAGCAGACGCTCTTATCCAGAGCGACTTACAGTTAGTGAGTGCATAAATTTTTTTTTCATACTGGCCCCCCGTGGGATTTCAGCCACACCTGTTGTTGACAGGTGTATAAAACCGAGCAAACATTGGCAGTTAATGCTCCATGTGAATAAATATAACGTCACATTTGACAGCAGTGACACCTCCATGTGAGGAAATATAACGTCACATTTGAAACTAAAGAACCTCAGCCCGTTCTAATTCTGCTGTGGATATTGGAAGAGTATTACTTTTTCCCTGTCATTGAGAGAAAGAGAGAGGAGGATTCTACTCATTTGTTCACTGCTGGTTGGAAAAGGGCCTGGAAACATTGTAAATGACTTTATTGCTACTGTCTGTCTGACTGGTAGACTACCCGGTGTCTGTCTGACTGGTAGACTACCCGGTGTCTGTCTGACTGGTAGACTACCCGGTGTCTGTCTGACTGGTAGACTACCCGGTGTCTGTCTGACTGGTAGACTACAAATGTCTGTCTGACAGGTAGACTACCTGGTGTCTGTCTGACTGGTAGACTACCAATGTCTGTCTGACTGGTAGACTACCCGGTGTCTGTCTGACTGGTAGACTACCCGGTGTCTGTCTGACTGGTAGACTACCCGGTGTCTGTCTGACTGGTAGACTACCCGGTGTCTGTCTGACTGGTAGACTACCCGGTGTCTGTCTGATGGTAGACTACCCGGTGTCTGTCTGATGGTAGACTACCCGGTGTCTGTCTGATGGTAGACTACCCGGTGTCTGTCTGATGGTAGACTACCCGGTGTCTGTCTGAGGATGCCCTTCTATTGACACGTACTCCTCTCAGATTCTGGTCAGACAGAGATATGAATTAATAGATGACTTTGCTGTCCTTCAAATCAAAATGGATATACATCTATCTGCTGTTTCATTCCTGCCAGTTTCCAACCTTCTGCTTCTCAAACCAACCAACGCTTCTCTAACTTTGAGAGGGCCACCTCTTATGCGTGCAGCAGTGGAATGATAATGGGCACCAAACGATAAGATGAAACCTGAGATAGCCATGGGTCTCTGTTCTCTGACAGGGGAAATATCCATGTTCAGTTGAAAGCTTGCAGAGCTCAGGGAATCCCATACATCTTGCATTAGTTATACATCCTTTGCCTTGGCTGGCAGCCAACAGACACATTTTTGGAATTTTTTTTAGGGCCATGTTGTGCTTCAATACAGAACTTGAATTACTGCAATTGAAGGATAACATACACTGAAGTATGTGGACACCCCTTCAAATTAGTGGATTTGGCTATTTCAGCCACACCCGTTGCTGACAGATGTATACAATCGAGCACACAGCCATGCAATCTCCATAAACAAACATTGGCAGTAGAATGGCCCGTACTGAAGAGCTCAGTGACTTTCAACGTGGCACCGTCATAGGATGCCACCTTTCCAACGAGTCAGTTCGTCAAATTTCAGCCCTGCTAGAGCTGCCCTGGTCAACTGTAAGTGCTGTTATTGTGAAGTGGAAACGTCTAGGAACAACAACGGCTCAGCCGTGAAGTGGTAGGCCACAGAAGCTCACAGGACGGGACCGCCGAGTGCTGAAAAATTGTCTGTCCTCGGTTGCAACACTCACTACCGAGTTCCAAACTGCTTCTGGAAGCAAGGTCAGCACGAGAACTGTTCATCAGGAGCTTCATGAAATGGGTTTCCATGGCCGAGCAGCTGCACACAAGCCTAAGATCACCATGTGCAATGCCAAGCTTCGGCTGGAGTGGTGTAAAGCTTGCTGCCATTGGACTCTGGAGCAGTGGAAACTCGTTCTCTGGAGTGATGAATCACGCTTCACCATCTGGCAGTCTAACGGACGAATCTGGGTTTGGCAGATGCCAAGAGAATGGTACCTACCCCAATGCATAGTGCCAACTGTAAAGTTTGGTGGAGGAGGAATAATGGTCTGGGGCTGTTTATCATGGTTCGGGCTAGGCACCTTAGTTCCAGTGAAGGGAAATGTTAACGCTACAGCATACAATTACATTCTAGATGATTCTGTGCTTCCAACTTTGTGGCAACAGTTTGGGGAAGGAGCTTTCCTGTTTCAGCATGACAATTCCCCAGTGCACAAAGCGAGGTCCATACAGAAATGGTTTGTCGAGATCTGTGCGGAAGAACTTGACTGGCCTGCACAGACCCCTGACATCAACCCCATCGAACACCTTTGGGATGAATTGGAACGACGACAGCAAGCCAGGCCTAATAGCCCAACATCAGTGCCCGACCTCACTAATGCTCTTATGGCTGAATGGAAGCAAATCCCCGCAGCAATGTTCCAACATCTAGTGGAAAGCCTTCCCAGAAGAGTGGAGGCTGTTATAGCAGCAAAGGGGGGGACCAACTCCATTTTAATGCCCATGATTTTGGAATGAGATGTTCGACGAGCAGGTGTCCACATACTTTGGTCATGTAGTGTATTTCAAAAAATATTATATGAATATGAGAATTCCTGTCACGATCGTTGTCGAACGAGAAGGACCAAGGCACAGCGTGATAAGCATACATGTTTATTAAACGAATAAACACACGACAAAAACAACAAACGAAACGTGAAGTCCAAGGTAGCACACAAACATACCTCAACACGGAACAAGATCCCACAACCCACTAGTGCCAATAGGCTGCCTAAGTATGGTCCCCAATCAGAGACAACGAGCAACAGCCGCCTCTGATTGGGAACCACACCGGCCAACATAGATCTACACATACTAGATCAAAACCTAGAAAACACACAACAAAGAATATACACACCCTGACTCAACAAATACGAGTCCCCAGAGTCAGGGCGTGACAATTCCCCAAAAGATGATAATGCATTCTTCATAAATGTACTTATCCTTTGTAAAATATTTGGCTTTGCAGGTTTAAAAAACGAAAGTCCATTGTCAGCCTCAAGATCAATAGGGAATTGTCACAGAGAGATTACACATTAAGTGTGTAAATTATACAGCCCTGAACAAACTTCCTGAGATAATGAAATCATTGATCACCAGGGGTCGCACTTCAGCCAATTGCGTGATGAAACAAACACATTTTCTTCGGGGGTTTGCATGTTGAATTTGTCGTTTCCGTCCGCCGTTCCTCTTGAACGATGTTTCCGTCCGCCGTTCCTCTTGAACGATGTTTCCGTCCGCCGTTCCTCTTGAACGATGTTTCCGTCCGCCGTTCCTCTTGAACGATGTTTCCTCCGCCGTTCCTCTTGAACGATGTTTCCGTCCGCCGTTCCTCTTGAAACGATGTTTCCTCCGCCGTTCCTCTTGAACGATGTTTCCGTACGTCGTTCCTCTTGAACGATGTTTCCTCCGCCGTTCCTCTTGAACGATGTTTCCGTCCGCCGTTCCTCTTGAACGATGTTTCCGTCCGTCGGTCCTCTTGAACTATGTTTCCTCCGCCGTTCCTCTTGAACGATGTTTCCGTCCGTCGGTCCTCTTGAACGATGTTTCTGTACGTCGTCCCTCTTGAATGATTGAGCATTGCAAACCAAACGAGGCCCTTAGAATCTGCCCCGGCCAAACTGGTTATGAACCCCACTGGAGTTACCAGGCTATGCGATTTCAGAGTATACTGTATATGAAGAGTTATTAGGTGTTATACTAAAAAGAGAGTTATTGGGTGTTATATTCAATATTGCTGTTAAACGTTTAGTCCTTTGGAAGTAAAGTGCTGGTTGGTCTTAGATATCCATGGATTCCATTCCAATGTGTCACTACTCTGCACACTGGTGTTGATGAAACGATCTCAGTATTCTTCTTGTTGCTATAGTATATTGATTAACCCTCTACAATGAGTGATGCTGATGACTGCTGTGGTGTCATGTTACATTGGTGCTGTGACTCGGATCAGAAACAACTGCTGAAAACCGATTGAGAGGAGAATATGAGATAGGTACAGTAGAGGTCTGAGAGAGCCTGGTGAGTCCTGTTGGTAAAGGTAGTAGAGGTCTGAGAGAGCCTGGTGAGTCCTGTTTACTGGTAAAGGTAGTAGAGGTCTGAGAGAGCCTGGTGAGTCCTGTTTACTGGTAAAGGTAGTAGAGGTCTGAGAGAGCCTGGTGAGTCCTGTTTACTGGTAAAGGTAGTAGAGGGCTGAGAGAGCCTGGTGAGTCCTGTTGGTAAAGGTAGTAGAGGTCTGAGAGAGCCTGGTGAGTCCTGTTGGTAAAGGTAGTAGAGGTCTGAGAGAGCCTGGTGAGTCCTGTTGGTAAAGGTAGTAGAGGTCTGAGAGAGCCTGGTGAGTCCTGTTTACTGGTAAAGGTAGTAGAGGTCTGAGAGAGCCTGGTGAGTCCTGTTTACTGGTAAAGGTAGTAGAGGTCTGAGAGAGCCTGGTGAGTCCTGTTGGTAAAGGTAGTAGAGGTCTGAGAGAGCCTGGTGAGTCCTGTTTACTGGTAAAGGTAGTAGAGGTCTGAGAGAGCCTGGTGAGTCCTGTTGGTAAAGGTAGTAGAGGTCTGAGAGAGCCTGGTGAGTCCTGTTTACTGGTAAAGGTAGTAGAGGTCTGAGAGAGCCTGGTGAGTCCTGTTTACTGGTAAAGGTAGTAGAGGTCTGAGAGAGCCTGGTGAGTCCTGTTCTGGTAAAGGTAGTAGAGGTCTGAGAGAGCCTGGTGAGTCCTGTTGGTAAAGGTAGTAGAGGTCTGAGAGAGCCTGGTGAGTCCTGTTTACTGGTAAAGGTAGTAGAGGTCTGAGAGAGCCTGGTGAGTCCTGTTTACTGGTAAAGGTAGTAGAGGTCTGAGAGAGCCTGGTGAGTCCTGTTGGTAAAGGTAGTAGAGGTCTGAGAGAGCCTGGTGAGTCCTGTTTATGGTAAAGGTAGTAGAGGTCTGAGAGAGCCTGGTGAGTCCTGTTTCTGGTAAAGGTAGTAGAGGTCTGAGAGAGCCTGGTGAGTCCTGTTTACTGGTAAAGGTAGTAGAGGTCTGAGAGAGCCTGGTGAGTCCTGTTTACTGGTAAAGGTAGTAGAGGTCTGAGAGAGCCTGGTGAGTCCTGTTGGTAAAGGTAGTAGAGGTCTGAGAGAGCCTGGTGAGTCCTGTTTACTGGTAAAGGTAGTAGAGGTCTGAGAGAGCCTGGTGAGTCCTGTTGGTAAAGGTAGTAGAGGGTCTGAGAGAGCCTGGTGAGTCCTGTTTTGGTAAAGGTAGTAGAGGTCTGAGAGAGCCTGGTGAGTCCTGTTTGGTAAAGGTAGTAGAGGTCTGAGAGAGCCTGGTGAGTCCTGTTGGTAAAGGTAGTAGAGGTCTGAGAGAGCCTGGTGAGTCCTGTTGGTAAAGGTAGTAGAGGTCTGAGAGAGCCTGGTGAGTCCTGTTTACTGGTAAAGGTAGTAGAGGTCTGAGAGAGCCTGGTGAGTCCTGTTGGTAAAGGTAGTAGAGGTCTGAGAGAGCCTGGTGAGTCCTGTTTACTGGTAAAGGTAGTAGAGGTCTGAGAGAGCCTGGTGAGTCCTGTTTACTGGTAAAGGTAGTAGAGGTCTGAGAGAGCCTGGTGAGTCCTGTTTACTGGTAAAGGTAGTAGAGGTCTGAGAGAGCCTGGTGAGTCCTGTTTACTGGTAAAGGTAGTAGAGGTCTGAGAGAGCCTGGTGAGTCCTGTTGGTAAAGGTAGTAGAGGTCTGAGAGAGCCTGGTGAGTCCTGTTGGTAAAGGTAGTAGAGGTCTGAGAGAGCCTGGTGAGTCCTGTTGGTAAAGGTAGTAGAGGTCTGAGAGAGCCTGGTGAGTCCTGTTTACTGGTAAAGGTAGTAGAGGTCTGAGAGAGCCTGGTGAGTCCTGTTGGTAAAGGTAGTAGAGGTCTGAGAGAGCCTGGTGAGTCCTGTTTTGGTAAAGGTAGTAGAGGTCTGAGAGAGCCTGGTGAGTCCTGTTATGGTAAAGGTAGTAGAGGTCTGAGAGAGCCTGGTGAGTCCTGTTTACTGGTAAAGGTAGTAGAGGTCTGAGAGAGCCTGGTGAGTCCTGTTTACTGGTAAAGGTAGTAGAGGTCTGAGAGAGCCTGGTGAGTCCTGTTGGTAAAGGTAGTAGAGGTCTGAGAGAGCCTGGTGAGTCCTGTTTACTGGTAAAAGGTAGTAGAGGTCTGAGAGAGCCTGGTGAGTCCTGTTTTGGTAAAGGTAGTAGAGGTCTGAGAGAGCCTGGTGAGTCCTGTTTATGGTAAAGGTAGTAGAGGTCTGAGAGAGCCTGGTGAGTCCTGTTTACTGGTAAAGGTAGTAGAGGTCTGAGAGAGCCTGGTGAGTCCTGTTTACTGGTAAAGGTAGTAGAGGTCTGAGAGAGCCTGGTGAGTCCTGTTTACTGGTAAAGGTAGTAGAGGTCTGAGAGAGCCTGGTGAGTCCTGTTTGGTAAAGGTAGTAGAGGTCTGAGAGAGCCTGGTGAGTCCTGTTTACTGGTAAAGGTAGTAGAGGTCTGAGAGAGCCTGGTGAGTCCTGTTTACTGGTAAAGGTAGTAGAGGTCTGAGAGAGCCTGGTGAGTCCTGTTGGTAAAGGTAGTAGAGGTCTGAGAGAGCCTGGTGAGTCCTGTTTCTGGTAAAGGTAGTAGAGGTCTGAGAGAGCCTGGTGAGTCCTGTTGGTAAAGGTAGTAGAGGTCTGAGAGAGCCTGGTGAGTCCTGTTTACTGGTAAAGGTAGTAGAGGTCTGAGAGAGCCTGGTGAGTCCTGTTTACTGGTAAAGGTAGTAGAGGTCTGAGAGAGCCTGGTGAGTCCTGTTACTGGTAAAGGTAGTAGAGGTCTGAGAGAGCCTGGTGAGTCCTGTTTACTGGTAAAGGTAGTAGAGGTCTGAGAGAGCCTGGTGAGTCCTGTTGGTAAAGGTAGTAGAGGTCTGAGAGAGCCTGGTGAGTCCTGTTTACTGGTAAAGGTAGTAGAGGTCTGAGAGAGCCTGGTGAGTCCTGTTTACTGGTAAAGGTAGTAGAGGTCTGAGAGAGCCTGGTGAGTCCTGTTTACTGGTAAAGGTAGTAGAGGTCTGAGAGAGCCTGGTGAGTCCTGTTTACTGGTAAAGGTAGTAGAGGTCTGAGAGAGCCTGGTGAGTCCTGTTTGGTAAAGGTAGTAGAGGTCTGAGAGAGCCTGGTGAGTCCTGTTTCTGGTAAAGGTAGTAGAGGTCTGAGAGAGCCTGGTGAGTCCTGTTGGTAAAGGTAGTAGAGGTCTGAGAGAGCCTGGTGAGTCCTGTTTACTGGTAAAGGTAGTAGAGGTCTGAGAGAGCCTGGTGAGTCCTGTTTACTGGTAAAGGTAGTAGAGGTCTGAGAGAGCCTGGTGAGTCCTGTTTACTGGTAAAGGTAGTAGAGGTCTGAGAGAGCCTGGTGAGTCCTGTTTACTGGTAAAGGTAGTAGAGGTCTGAGAGAGCCTGGTGAGTCCTGTTGGTAAAGGTAGTAGAGGTCTGAGAGAGCCTGGTGAGTCCTGTTTGGTAAAGGTAGTAGAGGTCTGAGAGAGCCTGGTGAGTCCTGTTTACTGGTAAAGGTAGTAGAGGTCTGAGAGAGCCTGGTGAGTCCTGTTTACTGGTAAAGGTAGTAGAGGTCTGAGAGAGCCTGGTGAGTCCTGTTTACTGGTAAAGGTAGTAGAGGTCTGAGAGAGCCTGGTGAGTCCTGTTTGGTAAAGGTAGTAGAGGTCTGAGAGAGCCTGGTGAGTCCTGTTTACTGGTAAAGGTAGTAGAGGTCTGAGAGAGCCTGGTGAGTCCTGTTTGGTAAAGGTAGTAGAGGTCTGAGAGAGCCTGGTGAGTCCTGTTTTGGTAAAGGTAGTAGAGGTCTGAGAGAGCCTGGTGAGTCCTGTTTCTGGTAAAGGTAGTAGAGGTCTGAGAGAGCCTGGTGAGTCCTGTTTACTGGTAAAGGTAGTAGAGGTCTGAGAGAGCCTGGTGAGTCCTGTTTACTGGTAAAGGTAGTAGAGGTCTGAGAGAGCCTGGTGAGTCCTGTTATGGTAAAGGTAGTAGAGGTCTGAGAGAGCCTGGTGAGTCCTGTTTATGGTAAAGGTAGTAGAGGTCTGAGAGAGCCTGGTGAGTCCTGTTTCTGGTAAAGGTAGTAGAGGTCTGAGAGAGCCTGGTGAGTCCTGTTTATGGTAAAGGTAGTAGAGGTCTGAGAGAGCCTGGTGAGTCCTGTTTACTGGTAAAGGTAGTAGAGGTCTGAGAGAGCCTGGTGAGTCCTGTTTACTGGTAAAGGTAGTAGAGGTCTGAGAGAGCCTGGTGAGTCCTGTTTACTGGTAAAGGTAGTAGAGGTCTGAGAGAGCCTGGTGAGTCCTGTTGGTAAAGGTAGTAGAGGTCTGAGAGAGCCTGGTGAGTCCTGTTGGTAAAGGTAGTAGAGGTCTGAGAGAGCCTGGTGAGTCCTGTTGGTAAAGGTAGTAGAGGTCTGAGAGAGCCTGGTGAGTCCTGTTTCTGGTAAAGGTAGTAGAGGTCTGAGAGAGCCTGGTGAGTCCTGTTTACTGGTAAAGGTAGTAGAGGTCTGAGAGAGCCTGGTGAGTCCTGTTTACTGGTAAAGGTAGTAGAGGTCTGAGAGAGCCTGGTGAGTCCTGTTACGGTAAAGGTAGTAGAGGTCTGAGAGAGCCTGGTGAGTCCTGTTCTGGTAAAGGTAGTAGAGGTCTGAGAGAGCCTGGTGAGTCCTGTTTACTGGTAAAGGTAGTAGAGGTCTGAGAGAGCCTGGTGAGTCCTGTTTGGTAAAGGTAGTAGAGGTCTGAGAGAGCCTGGTGAGTCCTGTTGGTAAAGGTAGTAGAGGTCTGAGAGAGCCTGGTGAGTCCTGTTTACTGGTAAAGGTAGTAGAGGTCTGAGAGAGCCTGGTGAGTCCTGTTTGGTAAAGGTAGTAGAGGTCTGAGAGAGCCTGGTGAGTCCTGTTTGGTAAAGGTAGTAGAGGTCTGAGAGAGCCTGGTGAGTCCTGTTTCTGGTAAAGGTAGTAGAGGTCTGAGAGAGCCTGGTGAGTCCTGTTTACTGGTAAAGGTAGTAGAGGTCTGAGAGAGCCTGGTGAGTCCTGTTTACTGGTAAAGGTAGTAGAGGTCTGAGAGAGCCTGGTGAGTCCTGTTTACTGGTAAAGGTAGTAGAGGTCTGAGAGAGCCTGGTGAGTCCTGTTTACTGGTAAAGGTAGTAGAGGTCTGAGAGAGCCTGGTGAGTCCTGTTTGGTAAAGGTAGTAGAGGTCTGAGAGAGCCTGGTGAGTCCTGTTTACTGGTAAAGGTAGTAGAGGTCTGAGAGAGCCTGGTGAGTCCTGTTGACTGTAAAGGTAGTAGAGGTCTGAGAGAGCCTGGTGAGTCCTGTTTTGGTAAAGGTAGTAGAGGTCTGAGAGAGCCTGGTGAGTCCTGTTTACTGGTAAAGGTAGTAGAGGTCTGAGAGAGCCTGGTGAGTCCTGTTTTGGTAAAGGTAGTAGAGGTCTGAGAGAGCCTGGTGAGTCCTGTTTACTGGTAAAGGTAGTAGAGGTCTGAGAGAGCCTGGTGAGTCCTGTTTACTGGTAAAGGTAGTAGAGGTCTGAGAGAGCCTGGTGAGTCCTGTTTACTGGTAAAGGTAGTAGAGGTCTGAGAGAGCCTGGTGAGTCCTGTTTCTGGTAAAGGTAGTAGAGGTCTGAGAGAGCCTGGTGAGTCCTGTTGGTAAAGGTAGTAGAGGTCTGAGAGAGCCTGGTGAGTCCTGTTTACTGGTAAAGGTAGTAGAGGTCTGAGAGAGCCTGGTGAGTCCTGTTTACTGGTAAAGGTAGTAGAGGTCTGAGAGAGCCTGGTGAGTCCTGTTTGGTAAAGGTAGTAGAGGTCTGAGAGAGCCTGGTGAGTCCTGTTTACTGGTAAAGGTAGTAGAGGTCTGAGAGAGCCTGGTGAGTCCTGTTTACTGGTAAAGGTAGTAGAGGTCTGAGAGAGCCTGGTGAGTCCTGTTTACTGGTAAAGGTAGTAGAGGTCTGAGAGAGCCTGGTGAGTCCTGTTTGGTAAAGGTAGTAGAGGTCTGAGAGAGCCTGGTGAGTCCTGTTTACTGGTAAAGGTAGTAGAGGTCTGAGAGAGCCTGGTGAGTCCTGTTTACTGGTAAAGGTAGTAGAGGTCTGAGAGAGCCTGGTGAGTCCTGTTTGGTAAAGGTAGTAGAGGTCTGAGAGAGCCTGGTGAGTCCTGTTTACTGGTAAAGGTAGTAGAGGTCTGAGAGAGCCTGGTGAGTCCTGTTTTGGTAAAGGTAGTAGAGGTCTGAGAGAGCCTGGTGAGTCCTGTTTACTGGTAAAGGTAGTAGAGGTCTGAGAGAGCCTGGTGAGTCCTGTTTGGTAAAGGTAGTAGAGGTCTGAGAGAGCCTGGTGAGTCCTGTTTACTGGTAAAGGTAGTAGAGGTCTGAGAGAGCCTGGTGAGTCCTGTTTACTGGTAAAGGTAGTAGAGGTCTGAGAGAGCCTGGTGAGTCCTGTTGGTAAAGGTAGTAGAGGTCTGAGAGAGCCTGGTGAGTCCTGTTTACTGGTAAAGGTAGTAGAGGTCTGAGAGAGCCTGGTGAGTCCTGTTTACTGGTAAAGGTAGTAGAGGTCTGAGAGAGCCTGGTGAGTCCTGTTTACTGGTAAAGGTAGTAGAGGTCTGAGAGAGCCTGGTGAGTCCTGTTTACTGGTAAAGGTAGTAGAGGTCTGAGAGAGCCTGGTGAGTCCTGTTTCTGGTAAAGGTAGTAGAGGTCTGAGAGAGCCTGGTGAGTCCTGTTTACTGGTAAAGGTAGTAGAGGTCTGAGAGAGCCTGGTGAGTCCTGTTACTGGTAAAGGTAGTAGAGGTCTGAGAGAGCCTGGTGAGTCCTGTTCGGTAAAGGTAGTAGAGGTCTGAGAGAGCCTGGTGAGTCCTGTTGGTAAAGGTAGTAGAGGTCTGAGAGAGCCTGGTGAGTCCTGTTTGGTAAAGGTAGTAGAGGTCTGATAGAGCCTGGTGAGTCCTGTTACGGTAAAGGTAGTAGAGGTCTGAGAGAGCCTGGTGAGTCCTGTTTACTGGTAAAGGTAGTAGAGGTCTGAGAGAGCCTGGTGAGTCCTGTTACGGTAAAGGTAGTAGAGGTCTGAGAGAGCCTGGTGAGTCCTGTTGGTAAAGGTAGTAGAGGTCTGAGAGAGCCTGGTGAGTCCTGTTGGTAAAGGTAGTAGAGGTCTGAGAGAGCCTGGTGAGTCCTGTTTACTGGTAAAGGTAGTAGAGGTCTGAGAGAGCCTGGTGAGTCCTGTTGGTAAAGGTAGTAGAGGTCTGAGAGAGCCTGGTGGCACCCGATGGTCAGTCTGGATTAGCTGTAGCCAGCTGAGGTTATTGGCCAGGGTAAGGCCGTCCCAGAGGTAACAACCCAGGTCTTTGCACAGAGCAGCCAGACACTTGAGGAATGTATCTCTGACTGACAAGCTGTTTTATTTTAGCAAGGTGAAAGTAAATGGCAGTGGTTATGCAGTATGTTCTGAGGCCTGACTGGTGCCATCCAAGCTGGGATGTTGTTTTGAGCGATGTGTACATTCAGTGTGTTCTGAGGCCTGATTGGTGCCATCCAAGCGGGGATGTTGTTTTGAGCGATGTCTACTTTCAGTGTGTTCTGAGGCCTGATTGGTGCCATCCAAGCTGGGATGTTGTTTTGAGCGATGTCTATGTTCAGTGTGTTCTGAGGCCTGATTGGTGCCATCCAAGCTGGGATGTTGTTTTGAGCGATGTCTACATTCAGTGTGTTCTGAGGCCTGATTGGTGCCATCCAAGCGGGGATGTTGTTTTGAGCGATGTCTACTTTCAGTGTGTTCTGAGGCCTGATTGGTGCCATCCAAGCTGGGATGTTGTTTTGAGCGATGTCTACTTTCAGTGTGTTCTGAGGCCTGATTGGTGCCATCCAAGCTTGGATGTTGTTTTGAGCGATGTCTACTTTCAGTGTGTTCTGAGGCCTGATTGGTGCCATCCAAGCGTGGATGTTGTTTTGAGCGATGTCTACTTTCAGTGTGTTCTGAGGCCTGATTGGTGCCATCCAGCTGGGATGTTGTTTTGAGCGATGTCTACTTTCAGTGTGTTCTGAGGCCTGATTGGTGCCATCCAAGCGTGGATGTTGTTTTGAGCGATGTCTACTTTCAGTGTGTTCTGAGGCCTGATTGGTGCCATCCAAGCGTGGATGTTGTTTTGAGCGATGTCTACTTTCAGTGTGTTCTGAGGCCTGATTGGTGCCATCCAAGCGGGGATGTTGTTTTGAGCGATGTCTACTTTCAGTGTGTTCTGAGGCCTGATTGGTATGTCATAAAAACAACGGGCAAATCAGATCAGCCCTAGTCTCAATAAAGATCGATGGCCATTTTGTCAATTTCCCTACAACGTGTCTAAGGTAGGGACACAACCTGTGTGGCCATTGGTCCATCCTCTCAATGACTTCAGAGATCCCTTGTCATTTACAGTTTTCACCCCTCTCTCCCTCTCACTCTTCTCTCCCTCTCACCCCTCTCTCCCTCTCACCCCTCTCACCCGTCTCCCCAGCTCCATGCCCCCAATGACCATTTGCAATTCATGGAATGCCTTCCTCAAGTCTAAACACACGATCGCAGGCCTCCTTCTTTCTGAATGCTGAGCTTCATTCTCATCCGGTTATTACTGTACTCTTTCAGGCTACATATCCTAATCTGTGTTACTAATGATTTGGGGTAGTAGATTCTGTTGCTCAGTAAGTTCTTTCATTGAGTGTATTACCTGAGTTACGGGTAGACTGGGGTGCTGGTAGGCTTCCTACTGCACAGAAAAGGTCGTCCCACATAAATGTCTGTTTCGGGCAAAACAATCTGTGGAAGAAAGTGGGTTTACACAAGGATATTTGTTTCTGGCAGAGCATAATAAACACAAGCAAATATGACTGACCACCTCAATTCGGTCTTACGTAGTAACATTTGAAATTGTGTTTTTTACATTGGATAAAAGTAGAGACTCAGAGCTATAAAGTTGTATATCATACACTGCAGTTGAGGAACAATGGGAAAGTCATTCTGCTTTGAAAGTTGGTAAACTTGTAACCTCACCTTTGAGAAAAAGGCCCTTGAATGTTTTGGTACACCTACTGGAGAGCTCTTCTTTGTCTACACCCATTCAGCATCGTTCAAAACCTATTAGCCCCACCCATCTCTTTAAGGATTCCCATGTGAGGCCATGTGCTAAACAGAGGGAGTAAGGTAGAGTAGTAAACAACCAAAGATTTCAAGACTAAAAGTGGTAAAAGTAGTAGCCTACAATAAGGAAAAACTTTATCTAGTCCTTGGCCTATAGTGGCTTGCAAAAGTATTCATCCCCCTTGCCGTTCAATTTGGGGAAGTGAAATGAATAAAATTACTTGTTTCAAAAAATTCAAAAAAATAACTAACGGAAAAGTGGTGCGTGCATATGTATTCACCCCCTTTGCTATGAAGCCCCTAAATAAGATCTGGTGCAACCAATTACCTTCAGAAGTCACATAATGAGTTAAATGAAGTCCACCTGTGTGCAATCTAAGTGTCACATGATCTGTCACATGATCTCAGTATATATACACCTGTTCTGAAAGGCCCCAGAGTCTGCAACACCACTAAGCAAGGGGCACCACCAAGCAAGCGGCACCATGAAGACCAAGGAGCTCTCCAAACAGGTCAGGGACAAAGTTGTGGAGAAGTACAGATCGGGGTAGGGTTATAAAAAAATATCTGAAACTTTGAACATCCCACGGAGCACCATTAAATCCATTATTAAAACATGGAAAGAATATGGCACCACAACAAAGCTGTCAAGAGAGGGCCGCCAACCAAAAATCATGGACCAGGCAAGGAGGGCATTAATCAGAGAGGCAACAAAGAGACCAAAGATAACCCTGAAGGAGCTGCAAAGCTCCACAGCGGAGATTGGAGTATCTGTCCAAAGGACCACTTTAAGCCATACACTCCACAGAGCTGGGATTTACGGAAGAGTGGCCAGAAAAAAAGCCATTGCTTAAAGAAAAAAATAAGAAAACACGTTTGGTGTTCGCCAAAAGGCATGTGGGAGACTCCCCAAACATATGAAAGAAGGTACTCTGGTCAGATGAGACTAAAATTGAGCTTTTTGGCCATCAAGGAAAACGCTATGTCTGGCGCAAACCCAACACCTCTCATCACCCCGAGAACACCATCATGGTGGTGGCAGCATCATGCTGTGGGGATGTTTTTCATTGGCAGGGACTGGGAAACTGGTAAAAATTGAAGGAATGATGGATGGCACTAAATACAGGGAAATTATTGAGGGAAACCTGTTTCACTCTTCCAGAGATTTGAGACTGGGACGGAGGTTCACCTTCCAGCAGGACAATGACCCTAAGCATACTGCTAAAGCAACACTCGAGTGGTTTAAGGGGAAACATTTAAATGGAATGGCTTAGTCAAAGCCCAGACCTCAATCCAATTGAGAATCTGTGGTATGACTTAAAGATTGCTGTACACCAGTGGAACCCATGCCTTGAAGAATGGGCAAAAATCCCAGTGGCTAGATGTGCCAAGCTTATAGAGATATACCCCAAGCTGTAATTGCTGCAAAAGGTGGCTCTACAAAGTATTGACTGGGGGGGGGGTGAATAGTTATGCACGCTCATGTTTTCTGGCTGTGCCCCTCAAGGACATTCAGACACTTGTCCTGAAGCCACTCCTGCATTGTCTTGGCTGTGTGCGTAGGGTCATTGTCCTGTTGGAAGGTGAACCTTCACCTCAGTCTGAGGTCCTGAGTGCTCTGGGGCAGGTTTTCATCAAGGATCTCTCTGTACAGTGTTCCGTTCATCTCTACCTCGATCCTGACTAGTTTCCCAGTCCCTACCGCTGAAAAACATCCCCACAGCATGATGCTGCCACCACCTTGCTTCACCGTAGAGATGGTTAATGTTTCATGGTCTGAGAGTCCTTTAGGTGCTTTTTGGCTAACTCCAAGCGGACTGTCATGTGCCTTTTAAATAATAATAAATAATATGCCATTTAGCAGACGCTTTTATCCAAACATTTTTACGTATGGGTGGTCCCGGGGATCGAACCCACTACCCTGGCGTTACAAGCGCCATGCTCTACCAATTGAGCTACAGAGGACCACGTGTAGCTCAGGTGCTTACTGAAGAGTAGCTTCCGTCTGGCCACTCTACCATATAGGCCTGATTGGTGGAGTGCTGCAGAGATGGTTGTCCTTCTGGTAGGTTCTCCCATCTCTACAGAGGAACTCTGGAGCTCTGTCAGAGTGACCATCAGGTTCTTGGTCACCTCCCTGACCAAGGCCCTTCTCCCCCGATTGCTCAGTTTGGCCGGGCAGCCAGCTCTAGGAAGAGTCTTTGTGATTCCAAACTTCTTCCGTTTAAGAATGATGGAGGCCACTGCATTCTTGGGGACCTTCAATTCTTCAGAAATGTTTTGGTACCCCCTTGATCTCTGCCTCGACACAATCCTGTCTCGGAGCTCTACGGACAATCCCTTCGACCTCATGGCTTGGTTTTTGCTCTGACATGCACTGTCAACTGTGGGACCTTATATAGACTGGTGTGTGCCTTTCCAAATCATGTCAAATCCAATTAAATTTACCACAGGTGGACTCCAATCAAGTTGTAGAAACATCTCAAGGATGATCAATGGAAACAGGATGCACCTGAGCTCTATTTCGAGTCTCATAGCAAAGGGTAATTATACTTATGTATAATCTAACATCAAGGCGGTGACCCGCTCCTGCAGGTTCATGCTCTACAACATTCGGAGAGTACGACCCTGCCTTACACAGGAAGCGGCACAGGTCCTAATCCAGGCACTTGTCATCTCCCGTCTGGATTACTGCAACTCGCTGTTGGCTGGCCTCCCTGCCTGTGCCATTAAACCCCTACAACTCATCCAGAATGCCGCAGCCCGTCTGGTGTTCAACCTTCCCAAGTTCTCTCACGTCACCCCCCTCCTCCGCACACTCCACTGGCTTCCAGTTGAAGCTCGCATCCGTTACAAGACCATGGTGCTTGCCTATGGAGCAGTGAGGGGAACGGCACCTCTGTACCTTCGGGCTCTGATCAGTCCCTACACCCAAACGAGGGCATTGCGTTCATCCACCTCTGGCCTGCTGGCTCCCCTTCCTCTGCGGAAGCATAGTTCCCGCTCAGCCCAGTCAAAACTGTTCGCTGCTCTGGCACCCCAATGGTGGAACAAGCTCCCTCACGACGCCAGGACAGCGGAGTCACTCACCACCTTCCGGAGACATTTGAAACCCCACCTCTTTAAGGAACACCTGGGATAGGATAAAGTAATCCTTCTACAAAATTGTAAAGTGGTTATCCCACTGGCTATAGGGTGAATGCACCAATTTGTGAGTCGCTCTGGATAAGAGCGTCTGCTAAATGACGTAAATGTGCCCTTGAGCAAGGCACTTAACCCTAATTGCTCCTGTAAGTCGCTCTGGATAAGAGCGTCTGCTAAATGACTAAAATGTAAAAAAAATGTAAAAATGTAAATAAGGTATTTCTGTTTTTTATTTGTAATACATTTGCGTACATTTCTAAAACCTGTTTCATTATGGGGTATTTTGTTTAGATTGATGAGGACAATTTTGTATTAAATACATTTGAGAATAAGGCTGTAACTTAACAAAATGTGGAAAAGTCAAGGGGTCTGAATACTTTACGAATGCACTGTAGGTACCATGCTAACTAGCTAGCCAACTCATGTGCTAACGTTTGCTGGTAAACCTAGCTTTAGGTGGCTGGTTGTAACGTTGTAGATACAATAGATCTCCGATTGTAAAACATCTTCTACTTTTAGTCATAGATATGGCTACCTGTAGTTGTTTAGCTATCTTAGCTTACCTAGCTACCTAAATTAGCAAAGAGAAAAATAATTTCATTTCCCCCCACAGTAACACAGTTGTATGTTAGGCAGCAATAAACAATGTGGGTTTCAGTAGAAACCTAAAGTTAGCTAGCTAGCTAGGTAGCATGCAGGAAAAATAACTTACTTAGCTAGCCACTGTATTTGTCATCTGCCCTCTTGGTGCTGGCATCAGCTGTAGTTGAGCTTCTAGCTAAATCCAACTCTTTATAATAATTGTTTCGAATTCTCTTCGGTATTTTCTATCTGTAAATGCTATTCTTAATGTTAATCAATCAGGATTCAGATGGCCACTATGCTTGTTGTAAATTATATTGCAAATGCCTTAGATGAGATAGAAATAATTGTGCTGCCATGTTTGTAGACTCTTCTCCATAAGGTGTTTTTTTAATCTGTTTTTTAAATCTTATTTTACTGAGTTAAATGAGTTACTTGATGTGGAATAGAGTTCCGTGTAGTCATGGCTCTATGTAGTACTGTGCACCTCCCACTGTCTGTTCTGGACTTGGGGACTGTGAAGAGACATCTGGTAGCATGTCTTGTGGGGTATGCATGGGTGTCTGAGCTGTGTGCTAGTAGTTTAAACAGACAGCTTGTTGCATTCAACATGTCAATATCTCTTACAAATACCAGTAGTGATGAAGTCAATCTCTCCTCTACATTGATCCAGGAGAGATTGACATGCATATTATTAATGTTAGCTCTCTGTGTACATTTAAGGGCCAGCCGCTAGGGACTGTAGGACCTGCCTCGTTGATAGTGATAAATGAGAATGTGTTCTCAGTCAATTTATCTGGTAAAATGTGGGTTAAATAAAATGTTAATAATAATTTACAATCCAGGGTTACTCCGATGCAGTTTAGTCTCCTCAACTTGCTCAATTTCCACATTATTCATTACAAGATTTAGTTGAGGTTTAGGGTTTAGTGAATGATTTGTCCCAAATACAATGCTTTTAATTTTATAAATATTTAGACTAACTTATTTCTTGCCACCCATTCTTAAATGGACTGCAGCTCTTTGTTAAGTGTTGTAGTGATTTCACTTGCTGTGGTAGCTGACGTGTTAGCTATAGTGTTGAGTCATCAGCACACAGTACATAGGCACACAGGCTTTACTCAGAGCCAGTGGCAGGTCATCAGTAAAAATTGAAAAAAGTAAGGGGCCTAGACAGTTGCCCTGGGGAATGCCTGACTCTACCTGGATTATGTTGGAGAGGCTTCCATTAAAGAACACCCTCTTTGTTTTGTTAGATGGGTAACTCCCGATCCACAATTTAGCAGGGGATGACACTTCAGTTTTTCCAGCAGATTATGATCAATAATGTCAAAAGCTGCACTGAAGTCTAACAAAACAGCTCCCAGAATATTTGTATTATCAATTTCTCTCAGCCAATCATCAGTAATTTGTGTAAGTGCTGTACATGTTGAATGCCCTTCCCTATAAGCATGCTGAAAATCTGTTGTTAATTTGTTTACTGTGAAATAGCATTGTATCTGGTCAAAAGTTTACTAAGGGTTGGTAGCAGGCTGATTGGTTGGCTGTTTGAGCCAGTAAAGGGTGCTTTGCTATCCTTGTTAATGGAATTACTTTTGCTTCCCCCCAGGCCTGAGGGCACACACTTTCCTGTAGGCTTAGATTGAAGAGATGGCAAATGGGAGTGGTAATATCATCCGCTATTATCCTCAGTAATTTTCCATCCAAATTGTCAGACCCAGGTGGGTGTATCTATCATAATTAATTGAATTTAGACATACAAATTACCAAACCTAGTCACAGGCTTGGATAACATTGGAAACCCCTTCGGTCTCCACAGAGTTGCCCTCACAAAAAATGAATTTGTTGCAGCAACCGTCCCGCAAGTTTGTGGCAAATTTGCTGCAAACTAAACAGTTTGCCACAAAATTTTGCCAGAAGTTTGCAAATGCTTGACACAAGTGGTGAATCTGCGGCAATCCTTTGGCAACAATAATATTATGGCAAACAGTTCGCCAGAGTTTTTTTATCTGGCAGACAATTCTCTCAAGATTACATTTTAATCAGTGGCAAACCTGTGGCAACAAGTTCCAAGACCAGTAACCGTTGATGATCAATCAGGGGGGGGGGGGTAATTAACATCTGTTGGAAAATGGAAACCAAGCTATCTAACTACCAAAGTTGTCCAGTGAGTGTCTAACCTATTAATTAAACTTCCTAATAAACTTTTACATTGTATTAGCTAAATGATGCCTTGTTAGCAATGTCATGTTTTATGGGATAGAGTGAAACACACTTTGTTGATACCAGTTTCAGTCTGTTAGCGCCACTGAATAGCGCTTAGCTAGCTAACGTTAGCTATCATATTTTTGTACAGTTAATGTGATAGGTAGCTAGCTAACTAATGATTTGCCTAAACACTTTTTATTTTTTTTAGGTGAATACGTTACTGTCTTAATATCAATATGCATGTCAATATGCTCGTGTCACGGTTCAGTAGCATGTTAGCTAGCACAACAGCTAAGGTAGCTAGCAACAATATGAGTTGATTTGACATCAAAGCCACTTTTGCAGAAGGATACCCTACCCCTATCTGTGGTTTTGGAACATGCTGGGAAGAGGATGCATCAACACCCTGGAAATATGTTTGTGGCACAATCACTCATAACACTTTTTGTGAGTGATAAATGAGTGTATTGTCTTCAAGATTAATACGGTAAGCAAATGCAAAATATTCTCAGATGTAGCCCATACATTCATTCTTTGTAACAATTAGATATTTTTTCATTGCTTTAAACTAGTAGTAGCTCATCTTGATCATGTTGTTCCTTCTCTTGTTCTAAAAGCAATCAGTTACAAGGCAAACATACAGATTGAGGCCTTCAATAAAAACTTAGGACAGAGAAATATGTGTGCACCAGACCGGTCAAGGCCTCTTGCAGACTTGCACGCATGGCTTTGAGATGTAAGTTACACAACAACAACAAAATGCTGGGTTGTTTGGATGACCTAATTGCTGGGTTGCAGGCATTAGGTCAATAGTTGGGTCGTTTTTCTGTAAAAACAACAAGGTTGAGTTGTTGGTGCTGGGTTATTAAGGTTGGGCTATGGATATTTGACCCTGCCAGTGGGTTCATTCTCCCACCACCAGCGCATGAAGTCCACCAGAACGTGAGCAAGTGTCAAGACATTTAGACAAACTAAGGTTTTTTGGGGGGCAGGCTGAAAATCGTGAAAATGGTAAGTAACAAACGTTACGAATTATGAATTTGATGGTCATTCAGGTTAAATAGGTTATACTATCCTATCATAATTAGGTAGCTAGCTAATGTTACCTTGAGCGTTAGCTAATGACCGTTAGCTAGCTAGCTAGCTAGCCATTTTCTCTGCTAATATCTCTGGCTGTGGTAACGTTTACTAGCTAGCTAGAGACGCTAGCTTACTGGAGTGTTGTTGTGAAATATAGCTAAATGTACGTTTTTTTTGTCGACGTTTGGCTGGCTAGCTAGCTAGCTAACTATGTCAGTGTCTAACGGTATCTTAGCTAACAAAACTACCTTAGCTACAGGAAACTATTTCACTCGTTAGCTAACGTTAGCTAAGTTAGCTGGCTAGCTAAGTTACCATAGTTAGATTTTACTTATTCTCCATCTGGGTTAATTTAACCAAGCTATTTGGCAGCCTTATCTCATGCTTCCATGGTGATTGATTGAGATATCTAACGGGGGGGACACGACAGATTTTTATTGACCCTGTGTAAAAGAGCTTCTAAGTCTTCCACATTGCCATCGATAACCAATAGGACAACCTTAATGGAAACTTGAAAGACTTAACTTCAACAGAGCCTCTTAGAACCATGCAGCCACTTTGGGACTAGATCAATTACCTGCAGAGCTACCATACTTGCTTTATTGGTCGTTTGCACAGATATTCTGTCACAGTGACCAACCTGACACACGTCACAGGCTGGGGGGTAAAGTGCCTTGCTCAAGGGCACGACAGCAGTAGGTAGTATACAGAGATATTGTAGCTGGTAACTCTTTGGCTGCCGGATCATTCCCTGCAGATTTACCCGCAGGCAGCTAGGAGTTCGAACTGATAACCCACCAGTATTCGGCCTGCCTTTCTGACCTCGAAGCTACTGCCGCCACTATTCATTTAGCTCTTTCCTCACTACCTTTCCTCACTACCTTTCCTCACTACCTTGCCTTTGTTCAACCATGTGACCCGTCTTACCAACCCTTCACTCCTCAAAGTATGACATTTAAAAATGTGGGTGAAACTATCCCTTAAAGTGGCCTAGCCAGTCTCCAGACCTTAATCCCATAGAAAATCTGTGGAGGGAGCTGAAGGTTCGAGTTGCCAAACGTCAGCCTCGAAACCTTAATGACTTGGAGAAGATCTGCAAAGAGGAGTGGGACAAAATCCCTCCTGAGATGTGTGCAAACCTGGTGGCCAACTACAAGAAACGTCTGACCTCTGTGATTGCCAACAAGGGTTTTGCCACCAAGTACTAAGTCATTTTTTGCAGAGTGATCAAATACTTATTTCCCTCATTAAAATGCAAAGCAATTTATAACATTTTTGACATTAGTTTTTCTGGATTTTTTTGTTGTTATTCTGTCTCTCACTGTTCAAATAAACCAGGGTTCTTCAATTCCGGTCCTGGAGGGCCGAAACACTTCTGTTTTTTATTTCTACCTGGTAGTTAATTGCACTCACCCGGTGTCCCAGGTCTGAATTAGCCCCTGATTAGAAGGAGAGGATGAAAAACAGAGGTGTTTCGGCCCTCCAGGACCGGAATTGAAGAACCCTGAAATAAACCTACCATTAAAATTATAGACTGATCATTTCTTTGTCAGTGGGCAAACGTACAAAATCATAAGGGGATCAAATACATTTTTCCCTCACTGTACATCTTTATATACTGTATTTGTTTTGATTAATTTGTTTTTATTTTTTTTATTTTATTTCACCTTTATTTAACCAGGTAAGCCAGTTGAGAACAAGTTCTCATTTACAACTGCGACCTGTCCAAGATAAAGCAAAGCAGTGCGATAAAAGCAACACAGAGTTACATATGGGGTATAACAAAACATAAAGTCAAAAAATACAACAGAAAATCTATATACAGTGTGTGCAAATGTAGCAAGTTATGGAGGTAAGGCAATAAATAGGCTATAGTGCAAAATAATTACAATAGTATTAACACTGGAATGCTAGATGTGCAAGAGATTATGTGCAAATAGAGATACTGGGGTGCAAAAGAGCAAAATAAATAACAATATAGGGATGAGGTAGTTGGGTGGGCTAATTTCAGATGGGCTGTGTACAGGTGCAGTGATCGGTAAGGTGCTCTGACAACTGATGCTTAAAGTTAGTGAGGGAGATAAGAGTCTCCAGCTTCAGAGATTTTTGCAATTCGTTCCAGTCATTGGCAGCAGAGAACTGTAAGGAATGGCGGCCAAAGGAGGTGTTGGCTTTGGGAATGACCAGTGAGATATACCTGCTGGAGCGCAGACTACGGGTGGGTGCTGCTATGGTGACCAATGAGCTAAGATAAGGCGGGGATTTGCCTAGCAGTGATTTATAGATGGCCTGGAGCCAGTGGGTTTGACGACGAACATGTAGTGAGGACCAGCCAACAAGAGCGTACAGGTCACAGTGGTGGGTAGTGTATGGGGCTTTGGAGACAAAACGGATGGCACTGTGATAGACTACATCCAATTTGCTGAGTAGAGTGTTGGAGGCTATTTTGTAAATGACATCGCCGAAGTCAAGGATCGGTAGGATAGTCAGTTTTACGAGGGCATGTTTGGCAGCATGAGTGAAGGAGGCTTTGTTGCGAAATAGGAAGCCGATTCTAGATTTAACTTTGGATTGGAGATTCTTAATGTGAGTCTGGAAGGAGAGTTTACAGTCTAACCAGACACCTAGATATTTGTAGTTGTCCACATACTCTAGGTCAGACCCGTCGAGAGTGGTGATTCTAGTCGGGTGGGCGGGTGCCAGCAGCGTTCGATTGAAAAGCATGCATTTAGTTTTACTAGTGTTTAAGAGCAGTTGGAGGCTACTGAAGGAGTGTTGTATGGCATTGATATATATATATATATATAAAATGACATTTTTGGTTCAAGCTGGGCTGAAGCGTTTCGCTACACTTTCATTCTATCACAACAATTTATTTTAAATACAAATGTTACATTTTGGGAATTGTGAAAAGTGAATGAATGAATGAAATACAGTTATTACTTAAATAATGACAGTCATTAGTCCATATCTTTAGTAGAGGGATCTTCTGTCACGGTCGTTGAGAGACGGGTCAGACTAAGGTGCAGCGTACATGTTTATTAAGACGAATAAACACTTGACAAAATAACGAACCGCGACGCTCAAACAGTGGCTACAACACAACAAGCCAAACACGAGTCAAGATCCCACAACTAAGGTAGGCAACCAGGCTACCTAAGTATGATCCCCAATCAGAGACAACGAGCGACAGCTGCCTCTGATTGGGAATCACACTCGGCCAAACCTAGACATACACATACTAGATCTCCAACATAGAAATACAATCACATAGATCTCAACAGAAACTCACACCCTGACCCAACCAACAAGAGTTCTCTAGGTCAGGGCGTGACACCTTCAAACGTAATATTTTACATTTGTTCTCTGTGTAACAATGTTTTGAATCGACCCAAATGTAGACCATTATTGGCAAAACAGCATGATTTTATATACCATTTAGCAGACGCTTTTATCCAAAGCAACTTACAGTCATGTGCGCATACATATTTACATATGGGTGGTCCCGGGGATCGAACCCACTACCCTGGCGTTACAAGCGCCGTGCTCTACCAGCTGAGCTACAGAGGACCATGATGTGTGTGTGCTGTCACCTAAGATAGCTGAAGTGTGTCAGTGAACGTGAATATCTATTGATTTGCTCTGGCACTGTCTCATAGACAGGTCTGTGTTAATACCCCCAAGCACGCACGCTTTGTTTTTCTCAGATTGCAATCTGAGTGTACACGTCAAGTTCAGCCGAGGCTTTAGTCTGATGTTTGGACTGTTTGGTTCATTAATTAATATAAATCAATTTTAATAATCAAT
The DNA here is from genome assembly GCF_020615455.1 of Coregonus clupeaformis. Lineage (NCBI taxonomy): Eukaryota > Metazoa > Chordata > Actinopteri > Salmoniformes > Salmonidae > Coregonus > Coregonus clupeaformis. The sequence continues at coordinate 7,125,091 of NC_059207.1, read as the reverse complement.
CGTATCTTATGAAAACTTATCTTATGAAATAACACATACTTAGACAATAAGGCTTTGTTTCAATGTGCTATTTAAAATTTTTATATATTCTTGTACATTGTTGACAATTCTCTGATGTGATGTACAGTACGTTCTGAAATGCAGACAATACAAATTGATGATTATAAATTCAACATTGTATCTTGATTGTGTAGGAAAAGCAGTGGGTGGGATGGTAGAGAAGGCTAACATATATAAGAACATTTTGAAATTAGGATTAGACTGAAAAGAACCCAAGGATTATATTTAAAAAATGACTCAACTGCTGGGTCAATCCCCAACCCAATGTGCTGGGTCAATCCCCAACCCAACTGCTGGGTCAATCCCCAACCCAACTGCTGGGTCAATCCCCAACCCAATGTGCTGGGTCAATCCCCAACCCAATGTGCTGGGTCAATCCCCAACCCAATGTGCTGGGTCAATCCCCAACCCAATGTGCTGGGTCAATCCCCAACCCAATGTGCTGGGTTTATGTCACAACCCAACACACTGGGTTGTTTTAACCCAACAATATAGTCATACATACCCAGCAGTTGGGTCAAGTGATCAACCCAAGGCGCTGGGTTAGAAACACAACCTAACCCCACTAGGTTGAATTAACCCAGCATTTTTTTTGTGTAGATTTAGGAAAAAATTATATGAATTGCCATATTAGACATAACTCAATTTCTACCTTTTTTTAAGATGCCAAAATAAAATGTTTTCAGTATCCTAATTTTGTTTTGTTTTCTGATTGTTTCAACAAGCCATCTACAAAGTTCCCTCAAAAAGGGAATAGTTCTGAACTGGTTTTGATTAAAGTTTTGTTTTAATTATTTAAAATTAGTTAATTATCTTTTAAGCTTCCATTGGTTAAAATCTATTGCTCAGTTATCACTTGGCTCATGTAAACCTCCTAAGGTCAAAATATTTCTCTCACGTAAATGTTGTAGCTACATAAAACGATGAAATAAACGATTTATTTGGGAAATATCCAGTCGTCACCTCTTTTCTTCATTAGCGTGCTGATGATTTCAAGTTGTATTGTATTTGTATTTATCTGTTAAGACATTGAATACATATTTAGTATATTTACTACATTTAATGTTGTAGTTTTTTTCTCTCTGAGAAGTAAGTTCATTTAAAGTCATGTGATTTGGTTTGTAAATACATTTCAGTGTTGTTAACACACAGTAACCCCAAATCCTGATCTAATTTGCATATTCATACTGAATTTGTAGCAAAATTTACAGAAAACAAAATGTCCTCCACAGGTTTTCCCAGAATTGTTTGTCAGAAGTTCACAAGTTGCTGCAAATTTACCACAACAGTTTGCCAAAATACACATTTGTGAAAAATTGGCCAAAGGTTTGCCACAACTGTTTGCCAGAAGCCTGTTTGTCGGTAAGGGTGGGTGAAGCTGCTTTGAGTTGTTTTTTTTGTTGCCTTTTATGTGGAGCGATCAGAGATCTCTGAAATGAGATGTTCTCGTCCCCCTTGTTCAGTTCAGAGTAATGATCAGAAACCTGTATGTTGATAAATGTGTCTGTTCTTCTTAATATGTTTTGTAATTTTGTATATTGTATGTTGTATATATGTTTGGTGTATTTCTGCAGGGCCCATCTGAAAAAGAGACCCTAGTCTCAGTATGACTTCCCTGTCAAAATAAAGGTTTATTATTAATAATAATAATAATAATAATAATAATAATTCATTTTTAAACATGTATGGTTGAATGTCACCATGTAGCTAATAAAACATTAAAAAAAGGCTCCTTTGTGTTGATGCACCATGTAGCTAATAAAACATTAAAAAAAGGCTCCTTTGTGTTGATGAGAGGAATCACTGCAAGCCATTGCGGGGGCGGCAGGTAGCGTAGTGTTTAAGAGCGTTGTGCCAGTAACCGAAAGGTCGCTGGTTCTAATCCCCGAGCCGACTAGGTGAAAAATCTGTTGATGTGCCCTTGATAATAATTAATAATAATAATAATTATCCATTTAGCAGACGCTTTTATCCAAAGCGACTTACAGACATGTGTGCATACATTTTTACGTATGATGGTCCCGGGGATTGAACCCACTACCCTGGTGTTACAAGCACCATGCTCTACCAATTGAGCTACAGAGGACCATTTTTTTGCCCTTGAGCGAGGCACTTAACCCTAATTGCTCATGTAAGTCGCTCTGGATAAGAGCGTCTGCAAAATGTAAATGGTCAGTTCTTTCGGTTTTGCCCAAGGGATTGTGTTTTTAGTGTCTGCCTCCCTTTCAAAAAAGCCTACCTTGAGGGAGGCACGAGGCCAGAGCACGAAGCACCGCCTCACATGAGAAGTAGTCCTTCAGAGACTGGAAAGAAATGTGTCAGCTTGTATATTTAGCAATGAACCTGCCTATAGGAAACATCGCTGAAAGACATCCAATGGACAAACACGCACAAAAACACATAGTGATCAGTATCACATGGAGCCTTTGTGAAATGCCACAAAGCAGGACTATATTTATTATCAGCTCTCCCCCCACCCCCATCAGTACACCGGAAGCCGTCATAGGGTGTATCATTCAGCGTGTGAAGACCTGACCTGCCTTCCTCCTGGGCAATTACATGTGAAAACACATTTCACTGACCTAGAAATGCCTTGGACATGATGAAAACAGATTCCCACAGGGTAAAATCCCCTTTAACAGACTTAACCAAATGAACATATTTCTGAAAAAACATTTACCCAGTGTCCTTTACAGTCTTAATCGATTTAACCAAATGAACACGTTTCAGAAAAACATTTACCAATTTGGTTGGAGAAACATTCTCACGTCATAGGCCAACTCGGCTGAATACGAAACATTTTAAAAATGTGGCCCTCGGTACATTACAAAAGGAAACAGTTGTACTTAAATTTGGCCAGTGGCCAGTGAGACTGAGAGGATCTGGACGGCTGTCAAACCACAGAGGTTCTCAGCTGTGTTTCCCGTTCCCTCTGGGTACTCCCAGCACTGGAGCCCGTAACCAGAGCAACCAGAGAGGCTGTGAGAAATACAGGCCACACAAGACGTGTTAGTAGTTATAAGAATTAGCCTTCTAAGGCTGATGGGGAGGGAGGGAAGCAGAGCTGTTGGACCAGAATAGATCATGACTGCAACGTACGTTTAATAACGGACGTCACTGAGATCTAAACGGAAATTATGTTAAGTGAGCAAAAACACTGAGGATGGAGTGAGTGAGAGACCCCTCTTCCTTGTGCCTGGTCTCAGCAACTTTTGAATGGACAGCATTCATTTACCTCCATGGAGGTATCTTATATACAGTGAGGGGGGAAAAAGGATTTGATCCCCTGCTGATTTTGTACGTTTGCCCACTGACAAAGAAATAATCAGTCTATAATTTTAATGGTAGGTTTATTTGAACAGTGAGAGACAGAATAACAAAACAAAAATCCAGAAAAACGCATGTCAAAAATGTTATAAATTGATTTCAAAGAACTGATTCTAGCTCTGAAAGAATCCAAAAAGTGACCAATTATTTCGCTGAGGCGTGGCTGTGAAAAGATTCAGCATGCTACTGGCATTACACACCTGGCTAAAAGACCTGTAGCTCTGTTGGGATAATTTTTATAGATAACTTTTACACCTTTTGAAAACAGAAGATGCTCTACAGGAATGAGTCCATCCAAATCATCTTGGCTCCTGGACTCTATGCACGCATTCCAAGGCTGCGTTGACCCAATGATAAATTTGACATTTCAGTCATTTAGCAGACGCACTTATGCAGAGAGACTTACAGGAGCAATTGGGGTTAAGAACCTTGCTCAAGGGCACATTGACAGATTTTTTCAGCTAGTCGTTCAGGGATTTGAACCAGCAACCTTTTGGTTCCTGTCCCAAGGCTGTTAACACTAGGCTACCTGCCGCCCCAGTGACCCAAGCTCTGCTCAGTCGCTGAGTTGTCGTAGTGCTGTTTAAATGTACGTTATCCCAGGGGCGTTTGGCAATCATAATATAAGTAACTCTGTCGATCCTATAGCTATTGTATGTAGTAATCATGCGCCTATGAACCTTAGTTAAACTATTAGCGCTGAGGCGATTTGCCCTAGTAGGAAGTCCACTGTGTGCAGCTCACCCTGCACTATCAGCTCAAACATAAATATGTCTACCTCTGATAAGCCTCCCAGTAAAGCCATAAAAACAATCAAGAATCCCAGAAAAGTGCTCAGAATAGCCCACATTAACATATATAGTCTAAGAAACAAGGTTCATGAAATCGATAACTTGCTGGCAACAGATAACATTCATATTCTGCACTATCTCTGAAACTCACTTAGATAATACCTTTGACAATAAAGTGGTAGCAATACATGGTTTCAACATCTTCAGAGGAGACAGGAGAGACAGGAATGCCGATGGTGGAGGTGTTGCCATTTATGTTCAGTCATATTCCTGTAAACCTTAGAGAGGATCTCATGTCAAATGCTATTGAAGTAATATGGCTACAGGTTCACCTGCCTCACCTAAAGCCCATTCTGGTGGGAAGCTGCTATAGACCACCAAGTGATAACAGTCAGTATCTGGATAATGTGTGTGAAAATGCTTGATAATGTATGTGATAAAAACAGAGAGGTATATTTTCTGGGTGACCTAAATATTGACTGGCTTTCATCAGGCTGCCCACTCAAGAAAAAGCTTCAAACTGTTGCCAGTGCCTGCAACCTGGTTCAAGTTATCAGTCAACCTATCAGGGTAGTTACAAACAGTACAGGAATTAAATCATCCACATGTGTTGATCACATCTTTACTGATGCTGCAGAAAAATGCTCTAAATCAGAATCCAAATCCATCGGATGTAGTGATTATAATATCATAGCCATATCTAGGAAAACCAAAGTTCAAAACGCTGGGCCTAATATAGTGTATAAGAGGTCATACAATAAGTTTTGTAGTGATTCCTATGCTGGTCTGTGGTGTGTAATTAGGAGCAAACAGACGCTGCACTTAACACATTAATGAAATTGCTTATTCCAGTTACTAATAAGCATGCACCCATTAAGAAAATGACTTTAACAACTGTTAAATCCCTGTGGATTGATGAGGAATTAAAAAATTGTATGGTTGAGATGGATGAAGCAAAAAGAATGGCAAATAAGTCTGGCTGCAAAGTCGATTGGCAAACGAACTGTAAATTGAGAAATCATGTGACTAAACTGAATAAAAAGAAGAAGAAACTGTACTGTGAAACAAAGATAAATGACATAAAGAACGATAGTAAAAAGCTTTGGAGCCCCTTCAATGAAATGTTGGGCAAAAAGGCAAACTCAGCTCCATTATTCATTGAATCAGATGGCTCATTCATCACAAAACCCACTGATACTGCCAACTACTTTACTTATTTTTTTCAATGGCAAAACTAGCAAACTTAGGGGGGATGTCTCAGACAGCACACAAAGTCAGTGTCAATATAGTGCCCATTCACACTTTCTGTTCCCAATCTGGCAGAGTCACGTCAGAAATCTGCTTTTGAGTGACCACAGGTACCAGTCTTTAGATCCTCAGAGTGGTCAGGAAGTGACAAGACTCTTCAGATAAGTAGTAATGAGTAATAATAATATGCCATTTAGCAGACGCTTTTATCCAAAGCAACTTACAGTCATGTGTGCATAAATTTTTACGTATGGGTGGTCCCGGGGATCGAACCCACTACCCTGGTGTTACAAGCGCCATGCTCTACCAATTGAGCTACAGAGGACAAGTGTCCAACGTAACCTATTTGATGCAATGCTGGATAAGAAGCTAGCCTTGTGTATCTGTATTCATAGACACTGTGGACCATACTGTCTTGGTGCAGAGATTGGAGTGTGTTGGGATTACTGGTCGTGCTCTGGAATGGTATGTAAACTACCTGTCAAATAGAACCCAGTGTGTTAATGCAGATGGTTGTAAGTCTGACACTACAGAGCTGCAGTTCCTCAAGGATCCATGTTAGGTCCCCTGTAGTTTATCATCTAGATCGACAACATTGGGAACCATATTGAGACAACTCATTTTTTATGTGGATGACACTGTTCTCTATTCAAGTGGCAGCAGGTTGACTTTGGCTTTTGAAAAAGCTCAAACATCTTTAATATCATTCAACAGAGTCTGTACAAAATGCATGGTATTTTCCAATACTAAACACTCTGAAAACCATGTAATTACTACCTTGGAAGGACATTGCGTAGAGCAAGTCAAAATGTAAAAGTATCTGGGAGTTTGGGTGGAAGTTGAGCTTCACCTCCCATGAAGAGAACCTTATCAGGAAACTCAAGCTGCTTATTAGGTTTTATTACTTGTACTTTTCTCTGTGTTGGTGATTCTATTCGTGTGCAAGCCTCAAGCTCTACCCTGAATGCTCTTGACTGTTTATCATGCAGCCTTTCGTTTTGACCTCAATCAGAGACGTCTAACTCACCTTTATCTCTACAGTGCTGTCAGGTGGACAACGCTATCAACAGGCTGAAACACTGGTCTTTTTAGGAATGTAACGAACCCTGCAGTTTGAGTCGGTTCCTGTCTGTGTTACTAGTTTTTCTGCTCGGGATCTCCAGTTTCCCGAGGGTTCTGGAACGCTCCCTGCCTGGTTGCCGGGCAACGTTGCTAGGCGGGAGCTCTCTTGATTTCCGCACCTGCATCCCATCAGCAATCTGCACACCTGGTCCTGATCATCACCCTTCTTAGGCTCTGTCCTAACATCCATTCCCTGCCGGATCGTTAGCCATGAACAGTATGTTTATCAGTGGATCAGCCTTAGAGCATGTAGCGTTAGTTTTGTGGTTTTGCACCTTATTTGCTTGTTTTGTACTTACCTCCGTTTTGTTCCATCTGCAGTCACTCATCCGGAACCTTCACCCAACCTCTGCCTGATGGTCGGCGGCTGCCGAGCCATTACTGGACCTACCACTGCACCCTCAACAACCCATCCACGCCACCCGCTCTGTTCCCTGGATTATTCAGCCTCACTCGTGGATCTATTAAATAAACACTCACCTTTGTTTCAACCTACCTTGTCCTGGTCTGCTTCTGGGTTCTGGCTTAGTAAACCGTGACAGAACGATCCGGCCAGTAATGAACCCAGCGGACCTGGACTCTGTTCGCCATGCCATTACCCATCAGGAGAAGATGTTGGGCCATCATAGCACGGAGCTACAGGAGATCGCGTTGGCAGTTCGAACCTTTCTACCGGTCTGACGGAGGTCCAGAACCAGCGCAAGTTTCCGGTGGAGGATCCACTACCGGTTTCACCCATCTCGCCTGCCGCTTCTGGAGCTGTGTCCTTCCGTGAGCCCAAGGTTCCGACGCCGGATAAATATGAGGGGAGCTGGGAAGATGCCGTTCTTTCCTTATGCAGTGTGGGTTAGTGTTCGATCTACAGCCCTACTCTTATGCCACAGACAAGGCTAGGATAGCCTTTGTGATTGAGTTGCTGCGTGGTCGAGCGCTGGAGTGGGCTTCAGCCGTTTGGGAACGACAGGACCCCTGCATGGCTTCATACCAGGGGTTCACGGCCGAGATGAGGAAGCTCTTCGACCATTCCGTCCGAGGAGGGGACGCAGCTAGGCGCCTGTTTTCGCTTCGCCAAGGAACTCGCAGCGTGGCCGACTTCGTGATCGAGTTCAAGACGTTGGCTGTGGAGAGTGGGTGGAATGAGGAGTCTCTGCAAGCGGCCTTTTACCAGGGTCTGTCGGAGCAGCTCAAGGATGAGTTGATCTCCTATCCGGAGCCTAGTGACCTGGACAGCTTGGTAGCCTTGTCTATTCGGGTGGATAATCGAGTCCGAGAGCGAAGGAGGGAGAAGCAATGGGTTCCGTCCAATCGATCAGCTTCTCAGGTTCCAGTCGGGTCGGGGATTGGACCAGAATACGTCGATCATCGTCCACCACACAGGATTAGTGGAGAGGTCCTGTCTCCCGATGCTGAACCCATGCAAGTAGGGCGGTACGGGTTAACTAAGGAGGAACGCCAACTCAGACGTAGGACTAACTGTTGCCTCTACTGTGGTGGTTCGGGACATTACCTCGCCACTTGTTCCCCGGCGGTCGTCAAACTGCCGCGGCTCGCTAAAGTTGGGAGGACTTTTAGCGAGCCAGTTTCGACCTCTCAATACCTCTGTCAGACCCCGTTTCCGGCTACCCTTATGAACAGGAATCAGAGCTTAGCGATTAACGCTTTTATCGATTCAGGTGCCGATGGAAGCTTTCTTGATGCCGAAGTTGGTGGAACAGCTGGGGCTTTCCAAGGAGCAATTGCCGGAAGCCATTGAAGCGACCACTCTGAACGGCAGTAGTCTGGCACGTATCACGATGAGGACTGAACCGGTTAAGATGCTGTTGTCGGGGAATCATTCGGAGATGATTTCATTCTTCATTCTGCCGTCTTCCCATGTTCCTCTGGTCCTTGGATACCCCTGGCTGAAGGAACACAATCCCACGTTCGATTGGGTGACGGGCAAGGTAACGAGTTGGAGCCTTGATTGTCATGCTAACTGTCTCAAGACTGCCTGTCCCCATTCGGTTCCCAGTCAGGTGATTGAGGCTAAACCCCCAGATTTGTCCCTGGTTCCCGAGACATATCACGATTTGGGGAAGTGTTCAGTAAGCAGAAGGCTCTGTCACTCCCTCCCCACCGACCATATGATTGTGCCATCAACCTGTTCCCTGGAGCCGTCTACCCCAAGGGAAGGTTATACAGTATCTCCCGACCTGAACGTGAGGCTTTGGAGACCTACATCAAGGAGTCCCTAGCTGCTGGTCTCGTTCGTCCCTCGTCATCACCCCTGGGGGTCAGGAATCTTCTTTGTGGGTAAGAAGGATGGCTCTCTTCGACCGTGTATTGATTATCGGGGGTTGAATGACATCACGGTCAAGAACAAGTATCCCCTGCCCTTGATGAGCTCTGCCTTCGACTCCTTACAGGGTGCTACGGTGTTCACCAAGCTTGACCTACGCAATGCGTATCACATGGTCCGGATCAGAGAGGGGGACGAGTGGTTGACGGGTTTCAATACACCGATGGGTCACTTCGAGTATCAGGTGATGCCGTTTGGACTGACCAATGCTCCAGCGGTATTCCAGAGTATGGTGAACGACGTCCTGAGAGATATGATCGGTCTCTTTGTGTTTGTTTACCTGGATGACATTCTGATCTTCTCGAAGGAACCTTCCGACCACGTCCAGCATGTCCGGCAGGTTCTGCAGCGATTGTTGGAGAATCGCCTGTTCGTGAAGGCCGAGAAGTGCGAGTTTCACGCCCACACGACATCCTTCCTTGGGTACATCATCTCCAGGGGAGAGATTAGGATGGACCAGGAGAAGGTTAGAGCGGTTCTGGAATGGGCCCAGCCCGGTACGAGATTGCAGCTCCAGAGATTTTTGGGGTTTGCGAATTTCTACCGCAGATTCATCCGGGATTACAGCCGTGTGGCCGCTCCGTTAACTGCCTTGACTTCCAGTATCAGGACCTTCAAGTGGAATCCGGAGGCGGATCGAGCGTTTCTGGATTTGAAGAGGCGATTCACCAACGCACCGATTCTCTCGCAACCGGACACGGCTCGTCAGTTCGTCGTTGAAGTGGACGCGTCTGATGTGGGAGTTGGCGCCATCCTGTCGCAGCGATGCTCCACGGACAGTAAACTCCATCCCTGCGCCTACTACTCTCGTCGCCTTTCACCTGCGGAGAGGAACTACGATGTGGGTAACCGGGAGCTTCTCGCGGTGAAACTTGCCTTGGAGGAGTGGCGCCACTGGTTGGAGGGTGCGGAGCAACCGTTTATTGTCTGGACTGACCACAAGAATCTTGCTTACGTGCAATCGGCTAGACGTCTCAACTCCCGTCAGGCCAGGTGGGCGTTGTTTTTCGGACGATTCAATTTTCCCTGACGTTCCGACCTGGATCTAAGAACGGCAAGGCGGACGCCTTGTCCCGGATGTTCTCCAAGACGGAAGAGAGTGGGTCCAAGACCGAGACGATTCTCCCCCGGAACTGCGTCGTGGGAGCAGTTATGTGGAAGATTGAGGAGGAGGTGATGGCGGCCTTTCGGACGCAGCCCGGTCCCGGTAACGGTCCACCCGGTCGGTTGTTTGTGCCTGAGTCGGTTCGTCCTGCTGTCCTCAAATGGTCCCACGCCAGCAAGATGGCTTGTCACCCTGGCGTGGCTCGACGATGGCGTTTCTTCGCAGACGTTTTTGGTGGCCTGCCATGGCCGAGGATACTCGGGGTTTTGTTGCTGCCTGTCCAGTGTGTGCGCAGAATAAGAGTACCAATCGGCCCAGCTCTGGACTACTTCACCCCCTTCCTATTCCCCGCGACCATGGTCGCATCTGGCCCTGGACTTTGTCACTGGGTTGCCCTCTTCTGAGGGGAACACGGTCGTTCTGACTATCGTGGACAGATTCAGCAAGTTCGCCCCACTTTGTGCCAATTGCCAAGCTTCCCTCTGCCTCGGAGACGTCCGAGATCCTGGTTAGGGGAGGTTTTCAGGGTCCACGGTTTGCCCAGTGATATCAGTTTCCGACCGTGGCCCTCAGTTTACCTCTGCTGTCTGGAAGTCCTTCTGTTTGGCCATTGGAGCTACAGTCAGTCTCACATCTGGTTTTCACCCCCAATCTAATGGTCAGGCGGAGAGAGCCAACCAGAAGATGGAATCCACGCTACGCTGCCTTGTCTCCTCCAACCCCACCTCCTGGGTCTCTCAGTTGCCTTGGGTTGAGTATGCCCACAATACTCTCCCTACATCTGCCACTGGGATGTCTCCCTTCCAGTGCCTGTATGGCTACCAACCTCCCTTGTTCCCTTCTCAGGAGAAGGAGCTCTCAGTGCCCTCTGTTCAGGCCCATATTCGTCGTTGCCACCGGACCTGGCATCGGGCCAGAAAGGCACTCCTTAGAGTTTCGGACCGGTATCAGCTCCAGGCGAATCGTCACCGGATTCCCGCTCCCACCTATACCATCGGAGATAGGGTCTGGTTGGCCACACGGGATCTTCCTTTACGGACTGAGTCTAGGAAGTTGTCCCCGAAGTTCATTGGTCCGTTTGTGGTGGAGAAGGTGATCAATCCGGTTGCAGTTCGACTCAAACTACCGAGAACGCTCAGAGTCCATCCCACCTTTCATGTCTCCTGCCTCAAGCCTGTTCTCCTCAGTCCTCTGTTGCCTCCTCCGCCTCCTCCTCCTCCTCCTCGGATGATCGGAGGTGGTCCTGCCTACACGGTGCGACGCATCATGGATTCCAGACGGCGGGGCCGGGGTTTCCAGTATCTCGTGGACTGGGAGGGTTATGGCCCTGAAGAGAGGAGTTGGATTCCGCGGCGACAGGTCCTGGACGCTGACCTCATTCGTGACTTCTACCGCCTCCATCCTGGCGCTCCGGGAGTCCGCCCGGTGGCGTTCGTCGGAGGGGGTACTGTAACGAACCCTGCAGTTTGAGTCGGTTCCTGTCTGTGTTACTAGTTTTTCTGCTCGGGATCTCCAGTTTCCCGAGGGTTCTGGAAACGCTCCCTGCCTGGTTGCCGGGCAACGTTGCTAGGCGGGAGCTCTCTTGATTTCCGCACCTGCATCCCATCAGCAATCTGCACACCTGGTCCTGATCATCACCCTTCTTAGGCTCTGTCCTAACATCCATTCCCTGCCGGATCGTTAGCCATGAACAGTATGTTTATCAGTGGATCAGCCTTAGAGCATGTAGCGTTAGTTTTGTGGTTTTGCACCTTATTTGCTTGTTTTGTACTTACCTCCGTTTTGTTCCATCTGCAGTCACTCATCCGGAACCTTCACCCAACCTCTGCCTGATGGTCGGCGGCTGCCGAGCCATTACTGGACCTACCACTGCACCCTCAACAACCCATCCACGCCACCCGCTCTGTTCCCTGGATTATTCAGCCTCACTCGTGGATCTATTAAATAAACACTCACCTTTGTTTCAACCTACCTTGTCCTGGTCTGCTTCTGGGTTCTGGCTTAGTAAACCGTGACAAGGAAAACTGGCATTTTATCTATCCTCTCTTTTAGCTTTAAATAAAATCACATCCAAGTTCAGATCCCAATCTTGTTTTATGCTAACAGTCACGTAAATTAGAACCGAGCATGGAAAACAGGTCCTTTCATCACTCAACCCCCTGGTCTTGGAATTCGCTCCAAGCCAACCTAAAACTCCAGAAACCTGGTGTCCCTGGAGGAGTTCTAAGGACGAATAGATGAACAGGTTGTTGAGACATGTAGTTGTTTCTAGTTGTCACTAGTTTATTGTTGTCTCATGGAAGGAAACGTGTTGTTTTAGTTCACACACCACACACCTACCTGAACACACACACATCAACATCCACTGTTTTGTTTAGCTGTTGCCGGTGTCGTCCATCTGTGTTGTCCGTTTTTAGTCTTACTTTATTGATTTTGGATCACTACCCACCTCCAGACACTGAGGTAAATGTTCAACCTGGACAAAGCAACATGAGCTGAGTTTATCGCCATGACGACAGGTCCCTCTGCCACTGCTGTCTATGTGTAAGTTGATAGAGTGAGAACTGATCACTAATAACAGTAGTGAGTTGATAGAGTGAGAACTGATCACTAATAACAGTAGTGAGTTGATAGAGTGAGAACTGATCACTAATAACAGTAGTGAATTGATAGAGTGAGAACTGATCACTAATAACAGTAGTGAGTTGATAGAGTGAGAACTGATCACTAATAACAGTAGTGAGTTGATAGAGTGAGAACTGATCACTAATAACAGTAGTGAATTGATAGAGTGAGAACTGATCACTAATAACAGTAGTGAGTTGATAGAGTGAGAACTGATCACTAATAACGGTAGGGAGTTGATAGAGTGAGAACTGATCACTAATAACAGTAGTGAGTTGATAGAGTGAGAACTGATCACTAATAACAGTAGTGAGTTGATAGAGTGAGAACTGATCACTAATAACAGTAGTGAGTTGATAGAGTGAGAACTGATCACTAATAACAGTAGTGAGTTGATAGAGTGAGAACTGATCACTAATAACAGTAGTGAATTGATAGAGTGAGAACTGATCACTAATAACAGTAGTGAGTTGATAGAGTGAGAACTGATCACTAATAACAGTAGTGAGTTGATAGAGTGAGAACTGATCACTAATAACAGTAGTGAGTTGATAGAGTGAGAACTGATCACTAATAACAGTAGTGAGTTGATAGAGTGAGAACTGATCACTAATAACAGTAGTGAGTTGATAGAGTGAGAACTGATCACTAATAACAGTAGTGAGTTGATAGAGTGAGAACTGATCACTAATAACAGTAGTGAGTTGATAGAGTGAGAACTGATCACTAATAACAGTAGTGAGTTGATAGAGTGAGAACTGATCACTAATAACAGTAGTGAGTTGATAGATGGAGAATTGATCACCAATAACGGTAGTGAGTTGATAGAGTTGATAGTTTTCCCGCTCAGAGCGGATTCTAGTTCTGACTAGTTCAATCTCTCTAGTTACTCTCTGGTTAAGGCAATATTTGGTGGATGAGGCTTGTGATTCAAGGTGGGGTTACGCAAGGCTCTGTGTTGAGCCCTTTACTGTTGTCACAGTGGACAAAACATTTTTCCTACAAAAGCCTGGCTCACACAATAGCAAATACCTGCTATTGCTGTTGGTCAACACAATATTTGGTAAGACTGTCTGTCTATGAGCCACATAAGGCACTACAGATGGTATGACTGTCTGTCTATGAGCCACATAAGGCACTACAGATGGTATGACTGTCTGTCTATGAGCCATATAGGGCACTACAGATTTATTGTTGAGCCTGCCTACAGAGGTTGATGCTGTCTATGAGCCATATAGGGCACTACAGATGGTATGACTGTCTGTCTATGAGCCATATAGGGCACTACAGATGGTATGACTGTCTGTCTATGAGCCATATAGGGCACTACAGATGGATTATGCACCTATACACCGGACTATTGACCCTCTGGGACAGTAAAGTATTCATTCATTCAGGTGGTTCCAATAAAATCTTACCCAGTATTAAATATTCTCAGATTCTCGGATTGTTCTTATGTATATCTGCAATGTGAACAAAGTTGCAGTGTGATTCATTGCATTACAGTTTGATGCCTGGTTTGTCTAGCATTTTCTGTCAATTTTAATTGGGGACTGATGGAACCATAAAGCCAAAGACATTTGACCATTAGTCAGTCTTTTGAACTCATGGAGGAGCAAACGTTTGTATTCGCATGAATCACCAATAAACTCATCCTTCGTTACATAGCATCTAGACTTGGTCGAGGTTACACTTTTCTGTTGCCTGAAAGTAAATAAGTTGTCCAATTTATCCTGTCACCATCTGTGAGGTTCAAATTATAGAGCTGAGCTGGTCTGTTTATTTTCAGCCTTGTGCTCTTTTAACCAACGACCGAATCACATCGATCTGAGTGGGTCTGACGTGACGTCTGAAACATGTTGTGGTTTTAGATGGTCTGTTTGTTCTTCTTTGTTTAAACATTTACAGCATTATTTACAATTTGCACGGTAACAAGTCATAAATATACTTTTCCCATTTTTATCCCGTGTGCTCATGGGAGACGTGTTGTCACCGGGCCTACTAATAATCTTTGAATGAATAAATAAATAAAGTTGAACATGAGTGAAATACAATGTTAACATGATTAATCAATGTGTCTATCAATTGTCTTAGCAGACATATATAGACAAATGATCACCAACCTATATGCTAGATATGTGAGCCTCGAGACCAGTCTGTACTGTACTGAAAGTCTAGGAGTCTCTGAGAAGCTAACACAGTCAAGGTGATGCATCCAATGACCTTCTCTCTGTCTAGAGGATGGGCCTTCCCTCTGTCTAGAGGATGGGCCTTCTCTCTGTCTAGAGGATGGGCATTCTCTCTGTCTAGAGGATGGGCCTTCTCTCTGTCTAGAGGATGGGCCTTCTCTCTGTCTAGAGGATTGCCCTTCTCTCTGTCTAGAGGATGGGCCTTCTCTCTGTCTAGAGGATGGGCCTTCTCTCTGTCTAGAGGATGGGCCTTCCCTCTGTCTAGAGAATGGGCCTTCTCTCTGTCTAGAGGATGGGTCTTCTCTCTGTCTAGAGGATTGCCCTTCTCTCTGTCTAGAGGATGGGCCTTCTCTCTGTCTAGAGGATGGGCCTTCTCTCTGTCTAGAGGATGGCCTTCTCTCTGTCTAGAGGATGGGCCTTCTCTCTGTCTAGAGGATGGGCCTTCTCTCTGTCTAGAGGATGGGCATTCTCTCTGTCTAGAGGATGGGCCTTCTCTCTGTCTAGAGGAGGATGGGCCTTCTCTCTGTCTAGAGGATGGGCCTTCCCTCTGTCTAGAGGGATGGGCCTTCTCTCTGTCTAGAGGAGGATGGGCCTTCTCTCTGTCTAGAGGATGGGCCTTCTCTCTGTCTAGAGGATGGGCCTTCTCTCTGTCTAGAGGATTGCCCTTCTCTCTGTCTAGAGGATGTATCTTCTCTCTGTCTAGAGGATGGGCCTTCCCTCTGTCTAGAGGATGGGCCTTCTCTCTGTCTAGAGGATGGGCCTTCTCTCTGTCTAGAGGATGGGCCTTCTCTCTGTCTAGAGGATGGGCCTTCTCTCTGTCTAGAGGATGGGCCTTCCCTCTGTCTAGAGGATGGGCCTTCTCTCTGTCTAGAGGATGGGCCTTCTCTCTGTTTAGAGGATGGGCCTTCTCTCTGAGCTTGGTTCCTCTCAAGGTTTCTTCCACCCAGAGTTTCCCTTTGCCACTGTGTTTCTCTTCTGGGTCTAGGTCAGGTTACTGTAAAGCGCTGTTGATGTTAAAAGCGCACAAATAAATGTAACATTGGATTGACCGATTGACTGATTCTAGATGTAAATGAACTATGTAGGTTCATTATGATATGGCCTGAATACAGCACTTCTCCTGAACTGTAGAGGAGAGAGTTGGAGTTTAGGTAAACAAGTCTGACCGCTGTGGCCTGTCTACTGTCTATTGCTACATTATTTTCCACTTTGACAGGTGCCACTTCTGTTGTGCTTAATGTGTTCACCTGGACAGCTGGGCCACTTCTGTTGTGCTTAATGTGTTCACCTGGACAGCTGGGCCACTTCTGTTGTTGTGACTAATGTGTTCACCTGGACAGCTGGGTCACTGAAGCATCAGATGATTGTCCCAGTGCTAAAGTAAGTTGCTGCTTAATGTGTTCACCTGGGAGTAGGGCTGAGCCATTAACTGCCGTGTTTTGTTTTTGGGGTTATTAAACAACTAATTGACCTGACTTCGGTTCAATTACTTGAATTCCGTTTCGTTCATTTTTTTTTTTTGTCAGAGAGAATCAAATCATTCACGAGAGAAATCTGAGAGATCAAGTCAAGAACTATGTGGGACGCTGGGCTGAAGGCCAATTGGTAAGTGGCTCTGGATAAGAGCGTCTGCTAAATGACGTACATGTAAATGTAAAGGCAGTTTTAGTTTTCATTAAGCAAATATTCAACCTTGTTCAGCGCAGAAATGTGGTAATTAACCACAACGACCATAATCCATTGTGCAATTTTTTCCCGGCTCAAGATGCGAAGCGGGAGGTTTCACTCTTGCCAAAATCAGTCCAAAATAAGCAAAATTAGTTTGTATGGGCTTATTCTGGACCTAAGCTTGGGATGACGACTCCCATTGTTAGGGCGGAGACATCAGCGTCTCGTCATTATATATAGA
Organism: Coregonus clupeaformis; assembly: GCF_020615455.1. NCBI lineage: Eukaryota > Metazoa > Chordata > Actinopteri > Salmoniformes > Salmonidae > Coregonus > Coregonus clupeaformis. The sequence goes on along the minus strand of NC_059207.1, from coordinate 7,108,377 downwards.
TCTCTGGACGGATACACTTTTACGCCTGCTACGTTAGGTTAAATACACACAGACCACACACAACACAATGACGAGGGACTGAGACAGGTTAAATACACACAGACCACACACAACACAATGACGAGGGACTGAGACAGGTTAAATACACACAGACCACACACAACACAATGACGAGGGACTGAGACAGGTTAAATACACACAGACCACACACAACACAATGACGAGGGACTGAGACAGGTTAAATACACAGACCACACACAACACAATGACGAGGGAGTGAGACAGGTTAAATACACACAGACCACACACAACACAATGACGAGGGACTGAGACAGGTTAAATACACACAGACCACACACAACACAATGACGAGGGACTGAGACAGGTGGTGAAAGTATGCCTTATCTACTTTGAAGAACTAGTAAAATAATTTGGTCAGACAGCTCTGCAGCATACTTAGGCAGGCTAGCGAAATAGGATGACTAAAGACAGTACAGTATGGGGAGAACAGAAATAACTGGCTGGCTGACTGCTACTGCCTGAGCAGAGATGAGATGATGACTTTAAGGAATAACATTTTACATTTTAGTCATTTAGCAGACGCTCTTATCCAGAGTGCATACATGTTTTTTGTTTTTTTGTTTTTTTCATACTGGCCCCCCATGGGAATCGAACCCACAACCCTGGCGCCATGCTCTACCAACTGAGCTAAACTGAACTCAATAATATACACAACTGAAATATTGTATTATTTCATAGTAATTTACTATTTTTCTATTGATGGCTACCCAATGTGATGAGGTGTGAATGACGGAGTTTATTCAGTTTATTCAGAGTACATGAATAAAGTGCAGCAAGCGTCAAAACGAAACTAGCACAAGGGAAAAATCCACCTTGGCTACATACAAGGAAAGAGTAGCTCAACCGAGCTACTCACTCTCACAATGAACAATCACTCACAAAGGACAAGGGGGCAGAGGGAACACTTATACACAGACTAATGAGGGAATGAGTCCCAGGTGTGTGTGATTGACAAGACAAGACAAATGGAGTGATGATAAATGGAGTGGTAGTGGCTAGTAAGCCGGTGACGACGAACGCCGAAACCTGCCCGAGCAAGGAGGAGGGGCAGCCTCGGCTGAAACAATGGGAAAGTAATTCTTCTTTGAAAGTTCATCAACTTGTAACATCACCTTTGAGAAAAGGGCTCTTGAACGTTTTGGTACAACTACTGGAGAGCGCTTCTTTGTCTACACCCATTCAGCATCGTTCACACCCTCTTAAGCTTTAGCCCCACCCATCGCTTTAAGGATTCACATGTGAGGCCATGTGCTAAACAACCAAAGATTTCAAGACTAAAGCCTGGTTTATACTACGGATGTATTCGTACATTTCATCTGGAGTGCCAGAGTGTGCTCTGGGCGTTTGTAAACTCAGAGCGTTGTCAGATTGTCTGTTCGTAAATTCAGAGCGTTTCGCTCTCGGAGCATTCAGAGCGCACACTGGACGCTCTGACCTGAGGAGTAGGGTTGATCCGAGCGTTCTGACCTAACAACAGCAGTCAAGCACCCAAGCTAACTGGCTAACGTTGGCTAGCTCGCTAGCTACTTCCAGACACAAATGAGAGAACAGCTCACTCTGAACATTTTACTCGCCCTAGCAGAGCTGGTTAGGCAGTTTTAATGTTATCCAGAGCAATTTAATTACGCTTTTTTTGCCAACGTTTACTGACACCGGCCTTGAAATCGGACTAGATAGCCAGAGAGAATTCACCAGCTACGTCTATCAACAGTTGTCGCATTGTCATCATGAACATTCTATTGAAATGGTTACTTGCATAGTGGAGTCTTTTGTTAAGACATGTAGCTAGCTAGCTAAACAATGAACTATAATCCCAACTCATAACGTTACTATCCTGCATGAATCTGCAGGTAGCTAACCAACCAGGTTCAATGTTAGCTTGCTAACATTAGGCTATAACTAGCAATGCAAATAGCTCTGAGATATGAATAATATTGCTTCAGAGATCATACACATAACGTTAGCTAGCAAGCCAGCCAGCTAACATTAGCTAGCTAGCTAACAGTACACTTTAACTTGAAATGAAAACAACTTTCAGACAAAATTAGAAATGTGTAATATCTGAAAATGTAGCTAGCTAGACTATCTTACCTGTATACATGGATGGACGCTTCTCCCTCTCTGTCACGGATGCCATGGTTGCCCTTAGTTTGAAGATGTAATCCGGAGACAGGTGTTTTATACAACAGCCTTCTGTGTGTTCTCTTTTCGACTCCGTCTGCATATTTACAATCAAACTCCAGAGTTTTCTCCATCTCCTTAGCTATCATACTCTAATTCCACTGATTTCAAAACTCGGTCCTCCAGAAAGTGGAGAGCAACACTTATGCAGTTCTACTACGTGATATCTTTCAAAAAATCTGTGTTAGTATTACCTACATATACTGACCAGCTCATGTTATAGACAGAAGCGTGCTATATGGCAGACCAATCCAAACTCATCTCTCGGCATGTCCAGCCCACTCATTATCTCAGCCAATCATGGCTAGCGGGAAGGTTGCTGTCTTTTTCCATGGCTAAACCAACTAGGCTCGTAATTTAACCATTTTATTCGTATTTACAGATGGCATGTCACGATCGTCGGGAACAGATGAGGACCAAGGCGCAGCGTTGCAGGCAAACATACTCTTTATTGAGCGAAACGCGATCAAAACAACAAAGACGGTAACGTGACAGTACACGGTCAAACACAACCAACTTGAAACAAGAACCCACAAAAACAAAGGAAAAACCGACAGTTTAAATATGGCTCCCAATCAGAGACAACCAGCAAACAGCTGACACTCGTTGCCTCTGATTGGGAGTCACTCAGGCCAACATAGAAATAGAGTACATAGATCTACACACCCTGGCTCAACATAACCGTGTCCCCAGAGCCAGGGCGTGACAGTACCCCCCTAAAGGCGCGGACTCCGACCGCGCCACTTCATACCACAGGAGGGACCGGGTGGGCACTCCCGCCTTGGCGGCGGATCCGGCTCGGGCCTGATCCCCACTCCCTCTCCAACCCCCCAAAGTACCCCTGGTCCGGTCTGGCCCCGCTGGCCGGAGCCGGACTGACGACACGCACCCCTGGCTTGTGCGTGGAGCAGGAACGGACCGGACCGGGCTGACGATGCGCACCCCTGGCTTGGTGCGTGGAGTAGCAACTGGCCGGACCGGGCTGACGCATACACACCCCTGGCTTGGTGCGTGGAGTAGCAACTGGCCGGACCGGGCTGACGATACACACCCCTGGCTTGGTGCGTGGAGCAGGAATGGACCGGACCGGGCTGACGATGCGCACCCCTGGCTTGGTGCGTGGAGTAGCAACTGGCCGGACCAGGCTGACGATACGCACCCCTGGCTTGGTGCGTGGAGCAGGAATGGACCGGACCGGGCTGACGATGCGCACCCCTGGCTTGGTGTGGAGAGCAGGAGCGGGCCGGACAGGGCTGACGAAACGCACCACAGACTTGGTGCGGGGAGCAGGAATGGGCCGGACTGGGCTGGCGACGCGCACCACAGACTTGGTGCGGAGAGCAGGAACGGGCCGGACAGGGCTGACGAAACGCACCACAGACTTGGTGCGGGGAGCAGGAACAGACCGGACCGTACTGGGGACACACACCACTGGCCCTACACCGGGATCTGGAACGGGCCGGACCGGACTGGTAACACACCCCAGTACCTCTCGCCGTGCCTCTCCCACCTTCCATCCCCTCTTCGACCAGTGGCCCCCGTAACCTGGCGGCCTCCTCTGCCAACCCGTTGGACCGCTCTATCGCGGCCTCCTGCTGCCCCGACGTCGTGAGCCCCCCCCTAAAAAATTTCTGGGGTTCTTTCCTACCCGTGGACCAGGTCTCCATGTCTCTAGCCAGACACTCACTCCACTGCTTCAAAGTCCAACCTTTCTGCTCCTCACTTGGCTTGGCCCAGTCGAGACTCCTACTCCACTGATCCCAGGTCCATCCTCTCTCCTCTTCACGCTGCTTGGTCCTGTCTTGGTGGGTTCTTCTGTCACGATCGTCTAATGAGGAGGACCAATGCGCAGCGTTGAAGGTGAACATATTATATTTATTTAATGATCAAAACAACAAACGAAAAACGTGACGTCTATGGTTACAACACAAACCAACACGAACAAGAACCCACAAAAACAAAGGAAAAACCGACAGTTTAAATATGGCTCCCAATCAGAGACAACCAGCAAACAGCTGACACTCGTTGCCTCTGATTGGGAGTCACTCAGGCCAACATAGAAATAGAGTACATAGATCTACACACCCTGGCTCAACATAACCGTGTCCCCAGAGCCAGGGCGTGACATGGCATACAAGTTTGTTATTAAGGCACATGAAAGTTCACATATTCCAGAAGGTATTTCTGCCAAAAAGCGCATTTTGATTTTTAAAAAAGTTTACGTTTAAATGGCTCTCCTGTGAAGTAGTGACGTACGACATACGCCTAGTTTCTTGAAACTAGTCACAATTGAACAAAAAACAAACCGACCTTAAAAACATGAACCGTTCAACACTACCTGGCCAGCTGGACCACTGAAGCACCACCTAACTGTCCAGTAAGTTATTTTACATTTACATTTTAGTCATTTAGCAGACGCTCTTATCCAGAGCGACTTACATGAGCAATTAGGGTTAAGTGCCTTGCTCAAGGGCACATCGACAGATTTTTCACCTAGTCGGCTGGACTGGACTGTGTTTTTCCTTGAGAATGAGATGGCATCTTTGTTATAATAACAAGCGAGTGATGATTAGGAACGTGGACCTCTGATTCACATCAGAGCTGTTTTTACCCCATGCAACCTCTGATTCACATTAGAACTGCTTTGTGACCAAATGTTCAACTAGCTAAAAAAAAAAAACATGAGTAGAGAGACCAGAACGTAAACAGGAGACTAATGTTTACCCTCCACCCAAGGGGCTGCATCCTGCAGAGAAAAAACCCTAATAGTGGAACAAGTGAGTCCAGCCTGTTAGTTAATTCTATTACACAGCCTGAGACAGGTAGCATGTTGCCGTCAGCTCCACTAATTCATGATCAAACCGGTTTCCACCACCGACCGGGGCGCACCGCTCTCCTTTCTTTTCCTCGGCCTGCCTGTGCTCTATTGTCAAAATGTGTGTTTCCATTCCGTGTGGCATCCAGCCCTTTTCGTGAGGTTTCAGTTTGTGAGTCAAATGGTTTATTTTATATCTTCTTGGATTAGTTAACTTCAATTACTCATTAGTTCCTTGTCAGAAGTGTCTTAGATGGCAGAAGTGTCTTAGATGCTCAAATCCTTTTGTCTCATGGACAGATGCTGCCCCACGACGGCTCCACAGAACAATACAACACCCTAATGTCTCTGTGTGAGCTGCAGTCTCTGTGTGAGCTGCATACCAAACTAACTTTCTGTAATGTCTTCAATCAAGCGTTCGTCATTGCTGGTGTTAAAACGTTTGTAGCGATATGTCACGGGACGGTTCACAGCAGTAATAATGCCAAAGGGAGGTGCCCTGTCGTGAGATCCCCAGCCTGTTGCAGAGACCCAGACGACTTGGTTGTGAGCTAGCTACACATCAGGTTACTCATTTACAGTTATTACAGTTTAGGGGCCGACTACTATACTATACTACTATACTATACTATACTACAATATACTATACTATACTATACTACAATATACTATACTATACTATACCCTCCAACTATACTATACATACTAATATCCTATACTTCATTATAGTATACTATACTACACTATACCCTCAAACTATACGATACTACTATACTATGCCACATTATACCCTCAAACTATACTATACTATTACACTACTATACTATACTATACTATGGTATACTATACTGCTGCACTACTATACTATACCATACCATACCATACCATACCATCCATACTATACTATACTATACTATACTATACTATACTATAATATGCTATACCCTCAGTTCTCATACTATACTATGCCCCAACCTAGTATAACCCTCATACTATAAAATACCATATTATACTATACCCTCAACCCAGTATACATTGTTCAGCTTTCATTGATAAAGCACTAAACAATGCATGGCTTTTAACAGTCAGGAAGTTGGCTTTATCAACAGTAGTAGTACACACACACACAGACATACACACAAACACACACACACACAGACATACACACAAACACACACACACACACACACACACACGCAGTAGTAGCAGTAGTAGTAGTAGTAGTAGTAGTAGTAGTAGTGTAGTAGTAGTAGTAGTAGTGTAGTAGTAGTAGTAGTAGTAGTAGTAGTAGTTGTAGTAGCAGTAGTTGTAGTAGCAGTAGTAGTAGTAGTAGTAGTAGTAGTAGTAGTAGTAGTAGCAGTAGTAGCAGTAGTAGTAGTAGTAGTAGCAGTAGTAGCAGTAGTAGTAGTAGTAGTAGTAGTATTAGTAGCAGTAGTAGTAGTAGTAGTAGTAGTAGTAGTAGTAGTAGTAGTAGTGTAGTAGTAGTAGTAGTGGTGTAGTAGTAGTAGTAGTAGTGGTAGTAGCAGTGGTTGTGGTAGCAGTAGTAGTAGTAGTAGTAGTAGTAGTAGTGGTAGTAGTAGTAGTGGCAGTGGTAGCAGTAGTAGTAGTAGTAGTAGTAGTAGTAGTAGTAGTAGTAGTAGCAGTAGTAGCAGTAGTAGTAGTAGTAGTAGCAGTAGTAGCAGTAGTAGTAGTAGTAGTAGTAGTAGTAGTGTAGCTCAATCGGTAGAGCACGGCGCTTGTAACGCCAGGGTAGTGGGTTCGATCCCCGGGACCACCCATACACAAAAAATGTATGCACGCATGACTGTAAGTCGCTTTGGATAAAAGCGTCTGCTAAATGGCATATTATTATTATTATTATAGTAGCAGTAGCAGTAGCAGTAGCAGTAGTACCAGTAGCAGTAGTAGTAGGAGTAGTCACAGCAAAAGGAAAGCTCCACTTCCACATGGACCAGCAGACCGACGCCTCGAATCCAGGATGGAATGGACGGAGGGGGCGGAGGGACCTCCTGCACTTCAGACTCCTGGAGCGGACCAGCCAGGCATGGCAGGCGGAGGGTCGAGAGCCAGACCCGATCACCCGGTACAAAGACCGGGGCCTCACTGCAGTGGCGGTCAGCATTGGACTTCTGGTGACGCATGGCATATTCGGCCCATGGCAAGAACACCGACCACTCCCCTGGCCGGTCCTGGCAGTAGGACCGCACAAACCTATCCACATCCTGATTCACCCGTTCCACCTGCCCATTAGATTCTGGGTGGCTGACCAAGACCTCCAGACGTTCCACGAACGCCTTCCAGACCCTAGACGTAAACTGGGGACCCCGGTCAGACACTATGTCCTCTGGCACCCCGTAGTGCCGGAAGACGTGAGTAAAAAGGGCTTCCGCAGTTTGCAGGGCCGTGGGGAGGTGGCAGGCTTTATGAAAAGTGGTCCACAACGACCAGGATGGTGGTGTTACCCTGAGAGAGGGGAAGATCAGTTAGAAAATCGATCGATAAGTGGGACCATGGCCGTTGTGGAACTGGTAACAGATGTAACTTACCCGCTGGAAGGTGCCTAGGTGCCTTACTCTAGGCGCACACCGAGCAGGAGGAGACATACACCCTCACGTCCTTAGCCAAGGTAGGCCACCAGTACCTCCCGGTCAGGCAGCACACTTTACATCCAATGCCTGGGTGAACAGAGGAGGGGGACATGTGTGCCCAATAGATAAGACAATCAAGTGTAGGCCTATACATCCTGACAGTGAAAGTGTAGGCCTATACATCCTGACAGTGGAAGTGTAGGCCCATACATCCTGACAGTGAAAGTGTAGGCCTATACATCCTGACAGTGGAAGTGTAGGCCCATACATCCTGACAGTGGAAGTGTAGGCCTATACATCCTGAGAGTGAAAGTGTAGGCCCATACATCCTGACAGTGAAAGTGTAGGCCTATACATCCTGACAGTGGAAGTGTAGGCCCATACATCCTGACAGTGGAAGTGTAGGCCTATACATCCTGACAGTGAAAGTGTAGGCCCATACATCCTGACAGTGAAAGTGTAGGCCTATACATCCTGACAGTGAAAGTGTAGGCCTATACATCCTGACAGTGAAAGTGTAGGCCTATACATCCTGACAGTGAAAGTGTAGGCCTATACATCCTGACAGTGAAAGTGTAGGCCCATACATCCTGACAGTGAAAGTGTAGGCCTATACATCCTGACAGTGAAAGTGTAGGCCTTTACATCCTGACAGTGAAAGTGTAGGCCTATACATCCTGACAGTGAAAGTGTAGGCCTATACATCCTGACAGTGAAAGTGTAGGCCTATACATCCTGACAGTGAAAGTGTAGGCCTATACATCCTGACAGTGAAAGTGTAGGCCTATACATCCTGACAGTGGAAGTGTAGGCCTATACATCCTGACAGTGAAAGTGTAGGCCTATACATCCTGACAGTGGAAGTGTAGGCCTATACATCCTGACAGTGGAAGTGTAGGCCTATACATCCTGACAGTGAAAGTGTAGGCCTATACATCCTGACAGTGAAAGTGTAGGCCCATACATCCTGACAGTGAAAGTGTAGGCCTATACATCCTGACAGTGAAAGTGTAGGCCTATACATCCTGACAGTGGAAGTGTAGGCCCATACATCCTGATAGTGGAAGTGTAGGCCCATACATCCTGACAGTGGAAGTGTAGGCCCATACATCCTGACAGTGGAAGTGTAGGCCTATACATCCTGACAGTGGAAGTGTAGGCCTATACATCCTGACAGTGAAAGTGTAGGCCTATACATCCTGACAGTGAAAGTGTAGGCCCATACATCCTGACAGTGGAAGTGTAGGCCCATACATCCTGACAGTGGAAGTGTAGGCCTATACATCCTGACAGTGAAAGTGTAGGCCCATACATCCTGACAGTGGAAGTGTAGGCCTATACATCCTGACAGTGGAAGTGTAGGCCTATACATCCTGACAGTGAAAGTGTAGGCCTATACATCCTGACAGTGCAAGTGTAGGCCTATACATCCTGACAGTGGAAGTGTAGGCCTATACATCCTGACAGTGAAAGTGTAGGCCTATATATCCTGACAGTGGAAGTGTAGGCCTATACATCCTGACAGTGGAAGTGTAGGCCCATACATCCTGACAGTGGAAGTGTAGGCCTATACATCCTGACAGTGAAAGTGTAGGCCTATACATCCTGACAGTGGAAGTGTAGGCCTATACATCCTGACAGTGGAAGTGTAGGCCTATACATCCTGACAGTGGAAGTGTAGGCCTATACATCCTGACAGTGGAAGTGTAGGCCTATACATCCTGACAGTGAAAGTGTAGGCCTATACATCCTGACAGTGAAAGTGTAGGCCCATACATCCTGACAGTGAAAGTGTAGGCCTATACATCCTGACAGTGAAAGTGTAGGCCCATACATCCTGACAGTGAAAGTGTAGGCCTATACATCCTGACAGTGGAAGTGTAGGCCTATACATCCTGACAGTGGAAGTGTAGGCCTATACATCCTGACAGTGGAAGTGTAGGCCTATACATCCTGACAGTGAAAGTGTAGGCCTATACATCCTGACAGTGAAAGTGTAGGCCCATACATCCTGACAGTGGAAGTGTAGGCCCATACATCCTGACAGTGGAAGTGTAGGCCTATACATCCTGACAGTGAAAGTGTAGGCCTATACATTCGGCCAATGTTACGGTTGTCCCACACACTGGAAATAAATCCCACCTGCCAGTTGAGGTAGTAAGTATTGACAACGATAGGCTTCCAGATTTATGATCATGTCTTCATTAGAAACCAGGTACCTACTGGCACTGTGTTCGGATACAACAGTCCAATGAAATGAGATCATGCATATAAAAATAGAGAGATTGATTAAGAGATATCGTCACAAATGAGAGAGAAAAAGGGTTCTCCCATTCCCACATCCAATGCCAGCGCAAAATCTAATATTTCAAAACATCGTACAGAAAGGACTGTAATAGCAGAGTGGGAACTGGAGAACCCAATGCCCAGTTTATTCAGAGCTGGAGTGGGAACAGGAGAACCCAATGCCCAATTTATTCAGAGCTGGAGTGGGAACAGGAGAACCCAATGCCCAGTTTATTCAGACCTGGAGTGGGAACAGGAGAACTCGATGCCCAGTTTATTCAGAGCTGGAGTGGGAACGGAGGAAACCAATGCCCAGTTTATTCAGAGCAGGCCATCCCACCACTCGCCAACCGTTCATTCTGAGGATGGAGATACTGAGCGATTTAAACATTTGTTTGTAATGTGAATAGAGTAATTGAGCTGCTATTAGATATGAAAATAATAGTGTGGCTTGTCTATGGAAATGTTATAAAAGTCCACTCTGAATAGATATTAAAGGTACAGGAGATCTTTAGACCACATTATACCCTGATCTAAAGGTTCAGGGGAACATTAGACCACATTATACCCTGATATAAAGGTTCAGGGGAACATAAGACCTCCACATTATACCTTGATCTAAAGGTTCAGGGGAACATTAGACCACATTATACCTTGATCTAAAGGTTCAGGGGAACATTAGACCTCCACATTATACCTTGATCTAAAGGTTCAGGGGAACATTAGACCACATTGTACCTTGATATAAAGGTTCAGGGGAACATTAGACCACATTATACCTTGATCTAAAGGATCAGGGGAACATTAGACCACATTATACCTTGATCTAAAGGTTCAGGGGAACATTAGACCACATTATACCTTGATCTAAAGGTACAGGGGAACATTAGACCACATTATACCTTGATCTAAAGGTACAGGGGAACATTAGACCTCCACATTATACCCTGATCTAAAGGTACAGGGGAACATTAGACCTCCACATTATACCTTGATATAAAGGTTCAGGGGAACATTAGACCTCCACATTATACCTTGATCTAAAGGTACAGGGGAACATTAGACCACATTATACCCTGATCTAAAGGTTCAGGGGAACATTAGACCTCCATATTATACCTTGATCTAAAGGTTCAGGGGAACATTAGACCACATTATACCTTGATCTAAAGGTACAGGGGAACATTAGACCACATTATACCCTGATCTAAAGGTTCAGGGGAACATTAGACCACATTATACCCTGATCTAAAGGTACAGGGGAACATTAGACCTCCACATTATACCCTGATCTAAAGGTTCAGGGGAACATTAGACCACATTATACCTTGATATAAAGGTTCAGGGGAACATTAGACCTCCACATTATACCCTGATCTAAAGGTTCAGGGGAACATTAGACCTCCATATTATACCTTGATCTAAAGGTTCAGGGGAACATTAGACCACATTATACCTTGATCTAAAGGTACAGGGGAACATTAGACCACATTATACCCTGATCTAAAGGTTCAGGGGAACATTAGACCACATTATACCTTGATATAAAGGTTCAGGGGAACATTAGACCTCCACATTATACCTTGATATAAAGGTTCAGGGGAACATTAGACCACATTATACCTTGATCTAAAGGTACAGGGGAACATTAGACCTCCACATTATACCCTGATCTAAAGGTTCAGGGGAACATTAGACCTCCACATTATACCTTGATCTAAAGGTACAGGGGAACATTAGACCACATTATACCTTGATCTAAAGGTTCAGGGGAACATTAGACCACATTATACCCTGATCTAAAGGTTCAGGGGAACATTAGACCACATTATACCTTGATATAAAGGTTCAGGGGAACATTAGACCTCCACATTATACCTTGATATAAAGGTTCAGGGGAACATTAGACCACATTATACCCTGATCTAAAGGTACAGGGGAACATTAGACCTCCACATTATACCCTGATCTAAAGGTACAGGGGAACATTAGACCTCCACATTATACCCTGATATAAAGGTACAGGGGAACATTAGACCTCCACATTATACCTTGATCTAAAGGTACAGGGGAACATTAGACCACATTATACCTTGATATAAAGGTACAGGGGAACATTAAGACCTCCACATTATAACTTGATCTAAAGGTTCAGGGGAACATTAGACCTCCACATTATACCCTGATCTAAAGGTTCAGGGGAACATTAGACCTCCACATTATACCTTGATATAGAGGTACAGGGGAACATTAGACCACATTATACCCTGATATAAAGGTACAGGGGAACATTAGACCACATTATACCTTGATCTAAAGGTTCAGGGGAACATTAGACCACATTATACCCTGATCTAAAGGTACAGGGAACATTAGACCTCCACATTATACCTTGATCTAAAGGTACAGGGGAACATTAGACCACATTATACCTTGATCTAAAGGTTCAGGGGAACATTAGACCACATTATACCTTGATCTAAAGGTTCAGGGGAACATTAGACCTCCACATTATACCTTGATCTAAAGGTACAGGGGAACATTAGACCACATTATACCTTGATCTAAAGGTACAGGGGAACATTAGACCTCCACATTATACCCTGATCTAAAGGTACAGGGGAACATTAGACCACATTATACCTTGATCTAAAGGTTCAGGGGAACATTAGACCTCCACATTATACCTTGATCTAAAGGTTCAGGGGAACATTAGACCTCCACATTATACCCTGATCTAAAGGTACAGGGAACATTAGACCACATTATACCTTGATCTAAAGGTACAGGGGAACATTAGACCTCCACATTATACCTTGATCTAAAGGTTCAGGGGAACATTAGACCTCCACATTATACCCTGATCTAAAGGTTCAGGGGAACATTAGACCCACATTATACCTTGATCTAAAGGTACAGGGAACATTAGACCACATTATACCTTGATCTAAAGGTTCAGGGAACATTAGACCACATTATACCTTGATCTAAAGGTACAGGGGAACATTAGACCACATTATACCCTGATCTAAAGGTTCAGGGGAACATTAGACCACATTATACCTCGATATAAAGGTTCAGGGGAACATTAGACCACATTATACCTTGATCTAAAGGTACAGGGGAACATTAGACCTCCACATTATACCTTGATCTAAAGGTACAGGGGAACATTAGACCTCCACATTATACCTTGATCTAAAGGTTCAGGGGAACATTAGACCTCCACATTATACCCTGATCTAAAGGTTCAGGGGAACATTAGACCTCCACATTATACCTTGATATAAAGGTTCAGGGGAACATTAGACCACATTATACCCTGATCTAAAGGTACAGGGGAACATTAGACCACATTATACCCTGATATAAAGGTTCAGGGGAACATTAGACCTCCACATTATACCTTGATATAGAGGTACAGGGGAACATTAGACCACATTATACCCTGATATAAAGGTACAGGGGAACATTAGACCACATTATACCTTGATCTAAAGGTTCAGGGGAACATTAGACCACATTATACCCTGATATAAAGGTACAGGGGAACATTAGACCTCCACATTATACCTTGATCTAAAGGTACAGGGGAACATTAGACCACATTATACCTTGATCTAAAGGTTCAGGGGAACATTAGACCACATTATACCTTGATCTAAAGCAGGGTTCTTCAATCCGGTCGGAGGCATTAGACACCTCTACATCCTCTCCTTCTCATCAGGGGTTAATTCAGACCTGGGACACCAGGTGAGAGTGCAATTAACTACCAGGTAGAAATAAAAACAGGAACATTAGACCACATTATACCTTGATCTAAAGGTTCAGGGGAACATTAGACCTCCACATTATACCTTGATCTAAAGGTTCAGGGGAACATTAGACCACATTATAACTTGATCTAAAGGAACAGGGGAACATTAGACCTCCACATTATACCCTGATCTAAAGGTACAGGGGAACATTAGACCACATTATACCTTGATCTAAAGGTTCAGGGGAACATTAGACCTCCACATTATACCTGATCTAAAGGTTCAGGGGAACATTAGACCTCCACATTATACCCTGATCTAAAGGTACAGGGGAACATTAGACCACATTATACCTTGATCTAAAGGTTCAGGGGAACATTAGACCTCCACATTATACCTTGATCTAAAGGTTCAGGGGAACATTAGACCTCCACATTATACCCTGATCTAAAGGTTCAGGGGAACATTAGACCACATTATACCTTGATCTAAAGGTACAGGGGAACATTAGACCACATTATACCTTGATCTAAAGGTTCAGGGGAACATTAGACCACATTATACCTTGATCTAAAGGTACAGGGGAACATTAGACCACATTATACCCTGATCTAAAGGTTCAGGGGAACATTAGACCACATTATACCTCGATATAAAGGTTCAGGGGAACATTAGACCACATTATACCTTGATCTAAAGGTACAGGGGAACATTAGACCTCCACATTATACCTTGATCTAAAGGTACAGGGGAACATTAGACCTCCACATTATACCTTGATCTAAAGGTTCAGGGGAACATTAGACCTCCACATTATACCCTGATCTAAAGGTTCAGGGGAACATTAGACCTCCACATTATACCTTGATATAAAGGTTCAGGGGAACATTAGACCACATTATACCCTGATCTAAAGGTACAGGGGAACATTAGACCACATTATACCCTGATATAAAGGTACAGGGGAACATTAGACCTCCACATTATACCTTGATATAAAGGTTCAGGGGAACATTAGACCACATTATACCCTGATATAAAGGTTCAGGGGAACATTAGACCTCCACATTATACCCTGATATAAAGGTTCAGGGGAACATTAGACCTCCACATTATACCCTGATATAAAGGTTCAGGGGAACATTAGACCACATTATACCCTGATATAAAGGTTCAGGGGAACATTAGACCTCCACATTATACCCTGATATAAAGGTTCAGGGGAACATTAGACCTCCACATTATACCTTGATATAAAGGTTCAGGGGAACATTAGACCACATTATACCTTGATCTAAAGGTACAGGGGAACATTAGACCTCCACATTATACCCTGATCTAAAGGTACAGGGGAACATTAGACCACATTATACCTTGATCTAAAGGTTCAGGGGAACATTAGACCTCCACATTATACCTTGATCTAAAGGTTCAGGGGAACATTAGACCACATTATACCTTGATCTAAAGGTTCAGGGGAACATTAGACCACATTATACCTTGATATAAAGGTACAGGGGAACATTAGACCTCCACATTATACCTTGATATAAAGGTTCAGGGGAACATTAGACCTCCACATTATACCTTGATCTAAAGGTACAGGGGAACATTAGACCTCCACATTATACCTTGATATAAAGGTACAGGGGAACATTAGACCTCCACATTATACCTGATCTAAAGGTACAGGGGAACATTAGACCACATTATACCCTGATCTAAAGGTACAGGGGAACATTAGACCTCCACATTATACCTTGATCTAAAGGTACAGGGGAACATTAGACCTCCACATTATACCCTGATCTAAAGGTACAGGGAACATTAGACCACATTATACCCTGATCTAAAGGTACAGGGAACATTAGACCCACATTATACCCTGATCTAAAGGTTCAGGGGAACATTAGACCTCCACATTATACCTTGATCTAAAGGTACAGGGGAACATTAGACCCCACATTATACCCTGATCTAAAGGTACAGGGAACATTAGACCCACATTATACCTTGATCTAAAGGTTCAGGGGAACATTAGACCACATTATACCCTGATATAAAGGTACAGGGGAACATTAGACCTCCACATTATACCTTGATCTAAAGGTACAGGGGAACATTAGACCCCACATTATACCCTGATCTAAAGGTTCAGGGGAACATTAGACCTCCACATTATACCTTGATATAAAGGTACAGGGGAACATTAGACCTCCACATTATACCTTGATCTAAAGGTTCAGGGGAACATTAGACCCACATTATACCTTGATATAAAGGTACAGGGGAACATTAGACCTCCACATTATACCCTGATCTAAAGGTTCAGGGGAACATTAGACCCACATTATACCTTGATATAAAGGTACAGGGGAACATTAGACCTCCACATTATACCCTGATCTAAAGGTACAGGGGAACATTAGACCTCCACATTATACCTGATCTAAAGGTACAGGGGAACATTAGACCCCACATTATACCTTGATCTAAAGGTACAGGGGAACATTAGACCTCCACATTATACCTTGATCTAAAGGTACAGGGGAACATTAGACCTCCACATTATACCCTGATCTAAAGGTACAGGGGAACATTAGACCACATTATACCTTGATCTAAAGGTACAGGGGAACATTAGACCCCACATTATACCCTGATCTAAAGGTACAGGGGAACATTAGACCCACATTATACCTTGATCTAAAGGTACAGGGGAACATTAGACCACATTATACCCTGATCTAAAGGTTCAGGGGAACATTAGACCTCCACATTATACCTTGATCTAAAGGTACAGGGGAACATTAGACCCCACATTATACCTTGATCTAAAGGTACAGGGGAACATTAGACCTCCACATTATACCTTGATCTAAAGGTACAGGGGAACATTAGACCTCCACATTATACCTTGATCTAAAGGTACAGGGGAACATTAGACCTCCACATTATACCCTGATCTAAAGGTACAGGGGAACATTAGACCTCCACATTATACCTTGATATAAAGGTACAGGGGAACATTAGACCACATTATACCCTGATCTAAAGGTTCAGGGGAACATTAGACCCACATTATACCCTGATATAAAGGTACAGGGGAACATTAGACCTCCACATTATACCTTGATATAAAGGTTCAGGGGAACATTAGACCTCCACATTATACCCTGATATAAAGGTTCAGGGGAACATTAGACCTCCACATTATACCCTGATATAAAGGTACAGGGGAACATTAGACCTCCACATTATACCTTGATCTAAAGGTTCAGGGGAACATTAGACCCACATTATACCCTTGATATAAAGGTTCAGGGGAACATTAGACCTCCACATTATACCTTGATATAAAGGTTCAGGGGAACATTAGACCTCCACATTATACCTTGATATAAAGGTACAGGGGAACATTAGACCCACATTATACCTTGATCTAAAGGTACAGGGAACATTAGACCTCCACATTATACCTTGATCTAAAGGTACAGGGGAACATTAGACCTCCACATTATACCTTGATCTAAAGGTTCAGGGGAACATTAGACCCCACATTATACCTTGATCTAAAGGTACAGGGGAACATTAGACCTCCACATTATACCTTGATCTAAAGGTTCAGGGGAACATTAGACCACATTATACCCTGATATAAAGGTACAGGGGAACATTAGACCTCCACATTATACCTTGATCTAAAGGTACAGGGGAACATTAGACCTCCACATTATACCTTGATATAAAGGTTCAGGGGAACATTAGACCTCCACATTATACCTTGATATAAAGGTACAGGGGAACATTAGACCTCCACATTATACCTTGATCTAAAGGTACAGGGGAACATTAGACCACATTATACCTTGATCTAAAGGTTCAGGGGAACATTAGACCTCCACATTATACCCTTGATCTAAAGGTTCAGGGGAACATTAGACCTCCACATTATACCTTGATCTAAAGGTACAGGGGAACATTAGACCCCACATTATACCCTGATCTAAAGGTTCAGGGGAACATTAGACCTCCACATTATACCTTGATCTAAAGGTACAGGGAACATTAGACCACATTATACCCTGATCTAAAGGTTCAGGGGAACATTAGACCTCCACATTATACCTTGATCTAAAGGTACAGGGGAACATTAGACCTCCACATTATACCTTGATCTAAAGGTACAGGGGAACATTAGACCCACATTATACCTTGATCTAAAGGTACAGGGGAACATTAGACCTCCACATTATACCCTGATATAAAGGTTCAGGGGAACATTAGACCTCCACATTATACCCTGATCTAAAGGTACAGGGGAACATTAGACCACATTATACCCTGATCTAAAGGTACAGGGGAACATTAGACCACATTATACCTTGATCTAAAGGTACAGGGGAACATTAGACCTCCACATTATACCCTGATATAAAGGTTCAGGGGAACATTAGACCTCCACATTATACCTTGATCTAAAGGTTCAGGGGAACATTAGACCACATTATACCCTGATCTAAAGGTTCAGGGGAACATTAGACCACATTATACCCTGATCTAAAGGTACAGGGGAACATTAGACCTCCACATTATACCCTGATCTAAAGGTACAGGGGAACATTAGACCTCCACATTATACCTTGATCTAAAGGTACAGGGGAACATTAGACCCACATTATACCCTGATCTAAAGGTTCAGGGGAACATTAGACCCCACATTATACCTTGATATAAAGGTTCAGGGGAACATTAGACCCCACATTATACCTTGATATAAAGGTACAGGGGAACATTAGACCTCCACATTATACCTTGATATAAAGGTACAGGGGAACATTAGACCTCCACATTATACCTGATATAAAGGTTCAGGGGAACATTAGACCTCCACATTATACCCTGATATAAAGGTACAGGGGAACATTAGACCACATTATACCCTTGATCTAAAGGTTCAGGGGAACATTAGACCACATTATACCCTGATATAAAGGTACAGGGGAACATTAGACCTCCACATTATACCTTGATCTAAAGGTACAGGGGAACATTAGACCACATTATACCTTGATCTAAAGGTTCAGGGGAACATTAGACCACATTATACCTTGATCTAAAGGTTCAGGGGAACATTAGACCTCCACATTATACCTTGATCTAAAGGTTCAGGGGAACATTAGACCACATTATAACTTGATCTAAAGGAACAGGGGAACATTAGACCTCCACATTATACCCTGATCTAAAGGTACAGGGGAACATTAGACCACATTATACCTTGATCTAAAGGTTCAGGGGAACATTAGACCTCCACATTATACCCTGATCTAAAGGTTCAGGGGAACATTAGACCTCCACATTATACCCTGATCTAAAGGTACAGGGGAACATTAGACCACATTATACCTTGATCTAAAGGTTCAGGGGAACATTAGACCTCCACATTATACCTTGATCTAAAGGTTCAGGGGAACATTAGACCTCCACATTATACCCTGATCTAAAGGTTCAGGGGAACATTAGACCACATTATACCTTGATCTAAAGGTACAGGGGAACATTAGACCACATTATACCTTGATCTAAAGGTTCAGGGGAACATTAGACCACATTATACCTTGATCTAAAGGTTCAGGGGAACATTAGACCTCCACATTATACCCTGATCTAAAGGTTCAGGGGAACATTAGACCTCCACATTATACCTTGATATAAAGGTTCAGGGGAACATTAGACCACATTATACCCTGATCTAAAGGTACAGGGGAACATTAGACCTCCACATTATACCTTGATCTAAAGGTACAGGGGAACATTAGACCTCCACATTATACCTTGATCTAAAGGTTCAGGGGAACATTAGACCTCCACATTATACCTGATCTAAAGGTACAGGGGAACATTAGACCTCCACATTATACCTTGATATAAAGGTTCAGGGGAACATTAGACCACATTATACCCTGATCTAAAGGTTCAGGGGAACATTAGACCTCCACATTATACCCTGATATAAAGGTACAGGGGAACATTAGACCTCCACATTATACCTTGATCTAAAGGTTCAGGGGAACATTAGACCACATTATACCCTGATCTAAAGGTTCAGGGGAACATTAGACCTCCACATTATACCCTGATCTAAAGGTTCAGGGGAACATTAGACCTCCACATTATACCCTGATCTAAAGGTTCAGGGGAACATTAGACCTCCACATTATACCTTGATCTAAAGGTTCAGGGGAACATTAGACCCACATTATACCTTGATCTAAAGGTACAGGGGAACATTAGACCTCCACATTATACCCTGATCTAAAGGTACAGGGGAACATTAGACCCCCACATTATACCTTGATCTAAAGGTTCAGGGGAACATTAGACCTCCACATTATACCTTGATCTAAAGGTACAGGGGAACATTAGACCACATTATACCTTGATCTAAAGGTTCAGGGGAACATTAGACCTCCACATTATACCTTGATATAAAGGTACAGGGGAACATTAGACCTCCACATTATACCTTGATCTAAAGGTACAGGGGAACATTAGACCTCCACATTATACCTTGATATAAAGGTACAGGGGAACATTAGACCTCCACATTATACCCTGATCTAAAGGTACAGGGGAACATTAGACCACATTATACCCTGATCTAAAGGTACAGGGGAACATTAGACCTCCACATTATACCCTGATCTAAAGGTACAGGGGAACATTAGACCACATTATACCTTGATCTAAAGGTACAGGGGAACATTAGACCTCCACATTATACCTTGATCTAAAGGTACAGGGGAACATTAGACCACATTATACCCTGATCTAAAGGTACAGGGGAACATTAGACCTCCACATTATACCTTGATCTAAAGGTACAGGGGAACATTAGACCACATTATACCCTGATCTAAAGGTACAGGGGAACATTAGACCTCCACATTATACCTTGATCTAAAGGTACAGGGGAACATTAGACCTCCACATTATACCTTGATATAAAGGTACAGGGGAACATTAGACCTCCACATTATACCTTGATATAAAGGTACAGGGGAACATTAGACCTCCACATTATACCCTGATATAAAGGTTCAGGGGAACATTAGACCTCCACATTATACCCTGATATAAAGGTACAGGGGAACATTAGACCACATTATACCCTGATCTAAAGGTTCAGGGGAACATTAGACCTCCACATTATACCTTGATATAAAGGTACAGGGGAACATTAGACCTCCACATTATACCTTGATCTAAAGGTTCAGGGGAACATTAGACCTCCACATTATACCTTGATATAAAGGTACAGGGGAACATTAGACCACATTATACCCTGATCTAAAGGTACAGGGGAACATTAGACCACATTATACCTTGATCTAAAGGTTCAGGGGAACATTAGACCTCCACATTATACCCTGATCTAAAGGTTCAGGGGAACATTAGACTTCCACATTATACCTTGATCTAAAGGTACAGGGGAACATTAGACCACATTATACCCTGATCTAAAGGTACAGGGGAACATTAGACCTCCACATTATACCTTGATCTAAAGGTACAGGGGAACATTAGACCTCCACATTATACCTTGATATAAAGGTACAGGGGAACATTAGACCTCCACATTATGCCTTGATATAAAGGTACAGGGGAACATTAGACCTCCACATTATACCCTGATATAAAGGTTCAGGGGAACATTAGACCTCCACATTATACCCTGATATAAAGGTACAGGGAACATTAGACCACATTATACCTTGATCTAAAGGTTCAGGGGAACATTAGACCACATTATACCTTGATATAAAGGTACAGGGGAACATTAGACCTCCACATTATACCTTGATCTAAAGGTACAGGGGAACATTAGACCTCCACATTATACCTTGATATAAAGGTACAGGGGAACATTAGACCACATTATACCCTGATCTAAAGGTACAGGGGAACATTAGACCACATTATACCCTGATTTACAGGTTCAGGGGAACATTAGACCCCATTATACCTTGATATAAAGGTACAGGGGAACATTAGACCCCATTATACCTTGATATAAAGGTACAGGGGAACATTAGACCTCCACATTATACCTTGATCTAAAGGTTCAGGGGAACATTAGACCTCCACATTATACCTTGATATAAAGGTACAGGGGAACATTAGACCACATTATACCTTGATATAAAGGTTCAGGGGAACATTAGACCTCCACATTATACCTTGATCTAAAGGTACAGGGGAACATTAGACCTCCACATTATACCCTGATCTAAAGGTTCAGGGGAACATTAGACCACATTATACCTTGATCTAAAGGTACAGGGGAACATTAGACCTCCACATTATACCTTGATCTAAAGGTTCAGGGGAACATTAGACCACATTATACCCTGATCTAAAGGTACAGGGGAACATTAGACCCACATTATACCTTGATCTAAAGGTTCAGGGGAACATTAGACCACATTATACCTTGATCTAAAGGTTCAGGGGAATATTAGACCCCACATTATACCCTCGATCTAAAGGTTCAGGGGAACATTAGACCACATTTTACCTTGATCTAAAGGTACAGGGGAACATTAGACCACATTATACCCTGATCTAAAGGTACAGGGGAACATTAGACCTCCACATTATACCTTGATCTAAAGGTTCAGGGGAACATTAGACCTCCACATTATACCCTGATCTAAAGGTTCAGGGGAACATTAGACCTCCACATTATACCTTGATATAAAGGTTCAGGGGAACATTAGACCACATTATACCCTGATCTAAAGGTACAGGGGAACATTAGACCACATTATACCCTGATATAAAGGTACAGGGGAACATTAGACCTCCACATTATACCTTGATATAAAGGTTCAGGGGAACATTAGACCACATTATACCCTGATATAAAGGTTCAGGGGAACATTAGACCTCCACATTATACCCTGATATAAAGGTTCAGGGGAACATTAGACCTCCACATTATACCCTGATATAAAGGTTCAGGGGAACATTAGACCACATTATACCCTGATATAAAGGTTCAGGGGAACATTAGACCTCCACATTATACCCTGATATAAAGGTTCAGGGGAACATTAGACCTCCACATTATACCTTGATATAAAGGTTCAGGGGAACATTAGACCACATTATACCTTGATCTAAAGGTACAGGGGAACATTAGACCTCCACATTATACCCTGATCTAAAGGTACAGGGGAACATTAGACCACATTATACCTTGATCTAAAGGTTCAGGGGAACATTAGACCTCCACATTATACCTTGATCTAAAGGTTCAGGGGAACATTAGACCACATTATACCTTGATCTAAAGGTTCAGGGGAACATTAGACCACATTATACCTTGATATAAAGGTACAGGGGAACATTAGACCTCCACATTATACCTTGATATAAAGGTTCAGGGGAACATTAGACCTCCACATTATACCTTGATCTAAAGGTACAGGGGAACATTAGACCTCCACATTATACCTTGATATAAAGGTACAGGGGAACATTAGACCTCCACATTATACCCTGATCTAAAGGTACAGGGGAACATTAGACCACATTATACCCTGATCTAAAGGTACAGGGGAACATTAGACCTCCACATTATACCTTGATCTAAAGGTACAGGGGAACATTAGACCACATTATACCCTGATCTAAAGGTTCAGGGGAACATTAGACCTCCACATTATACCTTGATCTAAAGGTACAGGGGAACATTAGACCACATTATACCCTGATCTAAAGGTACAGGGGAACATTAGACCTCCACATTATACCTTGATCTAAAGGTACAGGGGAACATTAGACCACATTATACCCGATCTAAAGGTACAGGGGAACATTAGACCTCCACATTATACCTTGATCTAAAGGTACAGGGGAACATTAGACCTCCACATTATACCTTGATATAAAGGTACAGGGGAACATTAGACCTCCACATTATACCTTGATATAAAGGTACAGGGGAACATTAGACCTCCACATTATACCCTGATATAAAGGTTCAGGGGAACATTAGACCTCCACATTATACCCTGATATAAAGGTACAGGGGAACATTAGACCACATTATACCCTGATCTAAAGGTTCAGGGGAACATTAGACCCCATTATACCTTGATATAAAGGTACAGGGGAACATTAGACCTCCACATTATACCCTGATCTAAAGGTACAGGGGAACATTAGACCACATTATACCCTGATCTAAAGGTACAGGGGAACATTAGACCTCCACATTATACCCTGATCTAAAGGTACAGGGGAACATTAGACCACATTATACCCTGATCTAAAGGTACAGGGGAACATTAGACCTCCACATTATACCTTGATCTAAAGGTACAGGGGAACATTAGACTCACATTATACCCTGATCTAAAGGTACAGGGGAACATTAGACCTCCACATTATACCTTGATCTAAAGGTACAGGGGAACATTAGACCACATTATACCTGATCTAAAGGTACAGGGGAACATTAGACCTCCACATTATACCTTGATCTAAAGGTACAGGGGAACATTAGACCTCCACATTATACCCTGATCTAAAGGTACAGGGGAACATTAGACCTCCACATTATACCTTGATCTAAAGGTACAGGGGAACATTAGACCTCCACATTATACCTTGATATAAAGGTACAGGGGAACATTAGACCTCACATTATACCTTGATATAAAGGTACAGGGGAACATTAGACCTCCACATTATACCCTGATATAAAGGTTCAGGGGAACATTAGACCTCCACATTATACCCTGATATAAAGGTACAGGGGAACATTAGACCACATTATACCCTGATCTAAAGGTTCAGGGGGAACATTAGACCCCATTATACCTTGATATAAAGGTACAGGGGAACATTAGACCTCCACATTATACCCTGATCTAAAGGTACAGGGGAACATTAGACCACATTATACCCTGATCTAAAGGTACAGGGGAACATTAGACCTCCACATTATACCTTGATCTAAAGGTACAGGGGAACATTAGACCACATTATACCCTGATCTAAAGGTTCAGGGGAACATTAGACCTCCACATTATACCTTGATCTAAAGGTACAGGGGAACATTAGACCCCACATTATACCCTGATCTAAAGGTACAGGGGAACATTAGACCTCCACATTATACCTTGATCTAAAGGTACAGGGGAACATTAGACCACATTATACCCTGATCTAAAGGTACAGGGGAACATTAGACCTCCACATTATACCTTGATCTAAAGGTACAGGGGAACATTAGACCTCCACATTATACCTTGATATAAAGGTACAGGGGAACATTAGACCTCCACATTATACCTTGATATAAAGGTACAGGGGAACATTAGACCTCCACATTATACCCTGATATAAAGGTTCAGGGGAACATTAGACCTCCACATTATACCCTGATATAAAGGTACAGGGGAACATTAGACCACATTATACCCTGATCTAAAGGTTCAGGGGAACATTAGACCCCCATTATACCTTGATCTAAAGGTACAGGGGAACATTAGACCTCCACATTATACCTTGATCTAAAGGTTCAGGGGAACATTAGACCTCCACATTATACCTTGATATAAAGGTACAGGGGAACATTAGACCACATTATACCCTGATCTAAAGGTACAGGGGAACATTAGACCACATTATACCTTGATCTAAAGGTTCAGGGGAACATTAGACCTCCACATTATACCCTGATCTAAAGGTACAGGGGAACATTAGACCTCCACATTATACCTTGATCTAAAGGTACAGGGGAACATTAGACCCACATTATACCCTTGATCTAAAGGTACAGGGGAACATTAGACCTCCACATTATACCTTGATCTAAAGGTTCAGGGGAACATTAGACCCCACATTATACCTTGATATAAAGGTACAGGGGAACATTAGACCTCCACATTATACCTTGATATAAAGGTACAGGGGAACATTAGACCTCCACATTATACCTGATATAAAGGTTCAGGGGAACATTAGACCTCCACATTATACCTGATCTAAAGGTACAGGGGAACATTAGACCCCACATTATACCCTTGATCTAAAGGTTCAGGGGAACATTAGACCTCCACATTATACCCTGATCTAAAGGTACAGGGGAACATTAGACCACATTATACCCTGATCTAAAGGTACAGGGGAACATTAGACCTCCACATTATACCTTGATCTAAAGGTTCAGGGGAACATTAGACCCCACATTATACCTTGATCTAAAGGTTCAGGGGAACATTAGACCTCCACATTATACCTTGATCTAAAGGTTCAGGGGAACATTAGACCACATTATACCCTGATCTAAAGGTACAGGGGAACATTAGACCTCCACATTATACCCTGATCTAAAGGTACAGGGGAACATTAGACCCACATTATACCTTGATCTAAAGGTTCAGGGGAACATTAGACCTCCACATTATACCCTTGATCTAAAGGTTCAGGGGAACATTAGACCTCCACATTATACCTTGATCTAAAGGTACAGGGGAACATTAGACCTCCACATTATACCTTGATATAAAGGTACAGGGGAACATTAGACCTCCACATTATACCCTTGATATAAAGGTACAGGGGAACATTAGACCTCCACATTATACCCTGATATAAAGGTTCAGGGGAACATTAGACCCACATTATACCCTTGATCTAAAGGTTCAGGGGAACATTAGACCCCACATTATACCTTGATCTAAAGGTACAGGGGAACATTAGACCTCACATTATACCTTGATCTAAAGGTACAGGGGAACATTAGACCACATTATACCTTGATCTAAAGGTTCAGGGGAACATTAGACCTCCACATTATACCTCGATATAAAGGTACAGGGGAACATTAGACCACATTATACCCTGATCTAAAGGTACAGGGGAACATTAGACCTACACATTATACCTTGATCTAAAGGTACAGGGAACATTAGACCTCCACATTATACCTTGATCTAAAGGTTCAGGGGAACATTAGACCTCCACATTATACCTTGATCTAAAGGTACAGGGGAACATTAGACCTCCACATTATACCCTGATCTAAAGGTACAGGGGAACATTAGACCTCCACATTATACCTTGATCTAAAGGTTCAGGGGAACATTAGACCACATTATACCCTGATCTAAAGGTACAGGGGAACATTAGACCCACATTATACCCTGATTAAAGGTACAGGGGAACATTAGACCTCCACATTATACCTTGATATAAAGGTTCAGGGGAACATTAGACCTCCACATTATACCTTGATATAAAGGTTCAGGGGAACATTAGACCTCCACATTATACCCTGATATAAAGGTTCAGGGGAACATTAGACCTCCACATTATACCCTGATATAAAGGTTCAGGGGAACATTAGACCACATTATACCCTTGATCTAAAGGTTCAGGGGAACATTAGACCACATTATACCTTGATATAAAGGTACAGGGGAACATTAGACCTCCACATTATACCTTGATATAAAGGTACAGGGGAACATTAGACCACATTATACCTTGATCTAAAGGTACAGGGGAACATTAGACCTCCACATTATACCCTGATCTAAAGGTACAGGGGAACATTAGACCACATTATACCTTGATCTAAAGGTTCAGGGGAACATTAGACCTCCACATTATACCTTGATCTAAAGGTTCAGGGGAACATTAGACCACATTATACCTTGATCTAAAGGTTCAGGGGAACATTAGACCCACATTATACCTTGATCTAAAGGTTCAGGGGAACATTAGACCACATTATACCTTGATCTAAAGGTTCAGGGGAACATTAGACCTCCACATTATACCTTGATCTAAAGGTACAGGGGAACATTAGACCTCCACATTATACCTTGATATAAAGGTACAGGGGAACATTAGACCTCCACATTATACCCTGATATAAAGGTACAGGGGAACATTAGACCACATTATACCCTGATCTAAAGGTTCAGGGGAACATTAGACCCCACATTATACCTTGATATAAAGGTTCAGGGGAACATTAGACCTCCACATTATACCTTGATCTAAAGGTACAGGGGAACATTAGACCCCACATTATACCCTGATCTAAAGGTACAGGGGAACATTAGACCTCCACATTATACCTTGATCTAAAGGTACAGGGGAACATTAGACCACATTATACCTTGATCTAAAGGTACAGGGGAACATTAGACCTCCACATTATACCTTGATCTAAAGGTACAGGGGAACATTAGACCCACATTATACCCTGATCTAAAGGTTCAGGGGAACATTAGACCTCCACATTATACCTTGATCTAAAGGTACAGGGGAACATTAGACCACATTATACCCTGATCTAAAGGTTCAGGGGAACATTAGACCTCCACATTATACCTTGATCTAAAGGTTCAGGGGAACATTAGACCCCACATTATACCTTGATATAAAGGTACAGGGGAACATTAGACCTCCACATTATACCTTGATCTAAAGGTACAGGGGAACATTAGACCTCCACATTATACCCTGATATAAAGGTACAGGGGAACATTAGACCTCCACATTATACCTTGATCTAAAGGTACAGGGGAACATTAGACCACATTATACCTTGATATAAAGGTTCAGGGGAACATTAGACCTCCACATTATACCTTGATATAAAGGTACAGGGGAACATTAGACCACATTATACCCTGATCTAAAGGTTCAGGGGAACATTAGACCTCCATTATACCTTGATATAAAGGTACAGGGGAACATTAGACCTCCACATTATACCCTGATCTAAAGGTACAGGGGAACATTAGACCTCCACATTATACCTTGATATAAAGGTACAGGGGAACATTAGACCTCCACATTATACCTTGATCTAAAGGTACAGGGGAACATTAGACCACATTATACCCTGATCTAAAGGTTCAGGGGAACATTAGACCTCCACATTATACCTTGATCTAAAGGTACAGGGGAACATTAGACTCACATTATACCCTGATCTAAAGGTACAGGGGAACATTAGACCTCCACATTATACCTTGATCTAAAGGTACAGGGGAACATTAGACCACATTATACCTTGATCTAAAGGTTCAGGGGAACATTAGACCTCCACATTATACCTTGATATAAAGGTACAGGGGAACATTAGACCTCCACATTATACCTTGATATAAAGGTACAGGGGAACATTAGACCTCCACATTATACCTTGATATAAAGGTTCAGGGGAACATTAGACCTCCACATTATACCTTGATATAAAGGTTCAGGGGGAACATTAGACCACATTATACCCTGATCTAAAGGTACAGGGGAACATTAGACCCACATTATACCTTGATATAAAGGTACAGGGGAACATTAGACCTCCACATTATACCTTGATCTAAAGGTTCAGGGGAACATTAGACCTCCACATTATACCTTGATCTAAAGGTACAGGGGAACATTAGACCCCACATTATACCCTGATCTAAAGGTACAGGGGAACATTAGACCACATTATACCCTGATCTAAAGGTTCAGGGGAACATTAGACCTCCACATTATACCTTGATCTAAAGGTACAGGGGAACATTAGACCCACATTATACCTTGATCTAAAGGTACAGGGGAACATTAGACCACATTATACCTTGATCTAAAGGTACAGGGGAACATTAGACCTCCACATTATACCTTGATCTAAAGGTACAGGGGAACATTAGACCTCCACATTATACCTTGATCTAAAGGTACAGGGGAACATTAGACCTCCACATTATACCTTGATATAAAGGTACAGGGGAACATTAGACCTCCACATTATACCTTGATATAAAGGTTCAGGGGAACATTAGACCCACATTATACCTTGATCTAAAGGTACAGGGGAACATTAGACCTCCACATTATACCTTGATATAAAGGTACAGGGGAACATTAGACCTCCACATTATACCCTGATCTAAAGGTTCAGGGGAACATTAGACCACATTATACCTTGATCTAAAGGTACAGGGGAACATTAGACCTCCACATTATACCTTGATCTAAAGGTACAGGGGAACATTAGACCACATTATACCCTGATCTAAAGGTTCAGGGGAACATTAGACCTCCACATTATACCTTGATCTAAAGGTACAGGGGAACATTAGACCCACATTATACCTTGATCTAAAGGTACAGGGGAACATTAGACCTCCACATTATACCTTGATATAAAGGTACAGGGGAACATTAGACCTCACATTATACCCTGATCTAAAGGTTCAGGGGAACATTAGACCTCCACATTATACCTTGATCTAAAGGTTCAGGGGAACATTAGACCCCACATTATACCCTGATCTAAAGGTTCAGGGGAACATTAGACCCCACATTATACCTTGATCTAAAGGTACAGGGGAACATTAGACCTCCACATTATACCTTGATCTAAAGGTACAGGGGAACATTAGACCTCCACATTATACCCTGATCTAAAGGTACAGGGGAACATTAGACCACATTATACCTTGATCTAAAGGTTCAGGGGAACATTAGACCTCCACATTATACCTTGATCTAAAGGTTCAGGGGAACATTAGACCCCACATTATACCTTGATCTAAAGGTTCAGGGGAACATTAGACCACATTATACCTTGATATAAAGGTACAGGGGAACATTAGACCTCCACATTATACCTTGATATAAAGGTTCAGGGGAACATTAGACCTCCACATTATACCTTGATCTAAAGGTACAGGGGAACATTAGACCTCCACATTATACCTTGATATAAAGGTACAGGGGAACATTAGACCTCCACATTATACCCTGATCTAAAGGTACAGGGGAACATTAGACCACATTATACCCTGATCTAAAGGTACAGGGGAACATTAGACCTCCACATTATACCTTGATCTAAAGGTACAGGGGAACATTAGACCACATTATACCCTGATCTAAAGGTTCAGGGGAACATTAGACCTCCACATTATACCTTGATCTAAAGGTACAGGGGAACATTAGACCACATTATACCCTGATCTAAAGGTACAGGGGAACATTAGACCTCCACATTATACCTTGATCTAAAGGTTCAGGGGAACATTAGACCTCCACATTATACCCTGATCTAAAGGTACAGGGGAACATTAGACCTCCACATTATACCTTGATCTAAAGGTACAGGGGAACATTAGACCTCCACATTATACCTTGATCTAAAGGTACAGGGGAACATTAGACCTCCACATTATACCTTGATATAAAGGTACAGGGGAACATTAGACCTCCACATTATACCCTGATATAAAGGTTCAGGGGAACATTAGACCTCCACATTATACCCTGATATAAAGGTACAGGGGAACATTAGACCCCACATTATACCCTGATCTAAAGGTTCAGGGGAACATTAGACCCACATTATACCTTGATATAAAGGTACAGGGGAACATTAGACCTCACATTATACCTTGATCTAAAGGTTCAGGGAACATTAGACCTCCACATTATACCCTGATCTAAAGGTACAGGGGAACATTAGACCCCACATTATACCCTGATCTAAAGGTACAGGGGAACATTAGACCCACATTATACCTTGATCTAAAGGTACAGGGGAACATTAGACCACATTATACCCTGATCTAAAGGTACAGGGGAACATTAGACCTCCACATTATACCTTGATCTAAAGGTTCAGGGGAACATTAGACCCACATTATACCTTGATATAAAGGTACAGGGGAACATTAGACCTCCACATTATACCTTGATCTAAAGGTACAGGGGAACATTAGACCCCACATTATACCTTGATCTAAAGGTTCAGGGGAACATTAGACCTCCACATTATACCCTTGATATAAAGGTTCAGGGGAACATTAGACCCCACATTATACCTTGATATAAAGGTACAGGGGAACATTAGACCACATTATACCTTGATCTAAAGGTTCAGGGGAACATTAGACCTCCACATTATACCTTGATATAAAGGTACAGGGAACATTAGACCACATTATACCTTGATATAAAGGTTCAGGGGAACATTAGACCTCCACATTATACCTTGATCTAAAGGTTCAGGGGAACATTAGACCCACATTATACCCTGATCTAAAGGTTCAGGGGAACATTAGACCCCACATTATACCCTGATCTAAAGGTACAGGGGAACATTAGACCTCCACATTATACCTTGATCTAAAGGTTCAGGGAACATTAGACCACATTATACCTTGATCTAAAGGTACAGGGGAACATTAGACCTCCACATTATACCCTGATCTAAAGGTTCAGGGGAACATTAGACCACATTATACCTTGATCTAAAGGTACAGGGGAACATTAGACCTCCACATTATACCTTGATCTAAAGGTACAGGGGAACATTAGACCTCCACATTATACCTTGATCTAAAGGTTCAGGGGAACATTAGACCTCACATTATACCTGATCTAAAGGTACAGGGGAACATTAGACCTCCACATTATACCTTGATATAAAGGTTCAGGGGAACATTAGACCTCCACATTATACCCTGATCTAAAGGTACAGGGGAACATTAGACCCCACATTATACCCTGATATAAAGGTACAGGGGAACATTAGACCCCACATTATACCCTGATATAAAGGTTCAGGGGAACATTAGACCACATTATACCCTGATATAAAGGTACAGGGGAACATTAGACCTCCACATTATACCCTGATATAAAGGTTCAGGGGAACATTAGACCTCCACATTATACCCTGATATAAAGGTTCAGGGGAACATTAGACCACATTATACCCTGATATAAAGGTTCAGGGGAACATTAGACCTCCACATTATACCCTGATATAAAGGTTCAGGGGAACATTAGACCTCCACATTATACCTTGATATAAAGGTTCAGGGGAACATTAGACCACATTATACCTTGATCTAAAGGTACAGGGGAACATTAGACCTCCACATTATACCCTGATCTAAAGGTACAGGGGAACATTAGACCACATTATACCTTGATCTAAAGGTTCAGGGGAACATTAGACCTCCACATTATACCTTGATCTAAAGGTTCAGGGGAACATTAGACCACATTATACCTTGATCTAAAGGTACAGGGGAACATTAGACCACATTATACCTTGATATAAAGGTACAGGGGAACATTAGACCTCCACATTATACCTTGATATAAAGGTTCAGGGGAACATTAGACCTCCACATTATACCTTGATCTAAAGGTACAGGGGAACATTAGACCTCCACATTATACCTTGATATAAAGGTACAGGGGAACATTAGACCTCCACATTATACCTTGATCTAAAGGTACAGGGGAACATTAGACCACATTATACCCTGATCTAAAGGTACAGGGGAACATTAGACCTCCACATTATACCTTGATCTAAAGGTACAGGGGAACATTAGACCACATTATACCCTGATCTAAAGGTTCAGGGGAACATTAGACCTCCACATTATACCTTGATCTAAAGGTACAGGGGAACATTAGACCACATTATACCCTGATCTAAAGGTACAGGGGAACATTAGACCTCCACATTATACCTTGATCTAAAGGTACAGGGGAACATTAGACCTCACATTATACCCTTGATCTAAAGGTACAGGGGAACATTAGACCTCCACATTATACCTTGATCTAAAGGTACAGGGGAACATTAGACCTCCACATTATACCTTGATATAAAGGTTCAGGGGAACATTAGACCTCCACATTATACCTTGATCTAAAGGTACAGGGGAACATTAGACCTCCACATTATACCCTGATATAAAGGTACAGGGGAACATTAGACCTCCACATTATACCCTGATCTAAAGGTACAGGGGAACATTAGACCACATTATACCCTGATCTAAAGGTTCAGGGGAACATTAGACCTCCACATTATACCTTGATCTAAAGGTACAGGGGAACATTAGACCCCACATTATACCCTGATCTAAAGGTACAGGGGAACATTAGACCTCCACATTATACCTTGATCTAAAGGTACAGGGGAACATTAGACCACATTATACCCTGATCTAAAGGTACAGGGGAACATTAGACCTCCACATTATACCTTGATATAAAGGTACAGGGGAACATTAGACCTCCACATTATACCCTGATCTAAAGGTACAGGGGAACATTAGACCTCCACATTATACCTTGATCTAAAGGTACAGGGGAACATTAGACCACATTATACCCTGATCTAAAGGTACAGGGGAACATTAGACCTCCACATTATACCTTGATCTAAAGGTACAGGGGAACATTAGACCTCCACATTATACCTTGATATAAAGGTACAGGGGAACATTAGACCTCCACATTATACCTTGATATAAAGGTACAGGGGAACATTAGACCTCCACATTATACCCTGATATAAAGGTTCAGGGGAACATTAGACCTCCACATTATACCCTGATCTAAAGGTACAGGGGAACATTAGACCACATTATACCCTGATCTAAAGGTTCAGGGGAACATTAGACCCCATTATACCTTGATATAAAGGTACAGGGGAACATTAGACCTCCACATTATACCTTGATCTAAAGGTTCAGGGGAACATTAGACCTCCACATTATACCCTGATATAAAGGTACAGGGGAACATTAGACCACATTATACCCTGATCTAAAGGTACAGGGGAACATTAGACCACATTATACCTTGATCTAAAGGTACAGGGGAACATTAGACCTCCACATTATACCTTGATCTAAAGGTACAGGGGAACATTAGACCTCCACATTATACCCTGATCTAAAGGTACAGGGGAACATTAGACCTCCACATTATACCCTGATATAAAGGTACAGGGGAACATTAGACCACATTATACCCTGATCTAAAGGTACAGGGGAACATTAGACCTCCACATTATACCTTGATCTAAAGGTACAGGGGAACATTAGACCTCCACATTATACCTTGATCTAAAGGTACAGGGGAACATTAGACCTCCACATTATACCTTGATCTAAAGGTACAGGGGAACATTAGACCTCCACATTATACCCTTGATTAAAGGTTCAGGGGAACATTAGACCCACATTATACCCTGATATAAAGGTACAGGGGAACATTAGACCCACATTATACCCTGATCTAAAGGTTCAGGGGAACATTAGACCCCATTATACCTTGATATAAAGGTACAGGGGAACATTAGACCTCCACATTATACCCTGATCTAAAGGTTCAGGGGAACATTAGACCACATTTTACCTTGATCTAAAGGTACAGGGGAACATTAGACCACATTATACCCTGATCTAAAGGTACAGGGGAACATTAGACCTCCACATTATACCTTGATCTAAAGGTTCAGGGGAACATTAGACCTCCACATTATACCCTGATCTAAAGGTTCAGGGGAACATTAGACCTCCACATTATACCTTGATCTAAAGGTACAGGGGAACATTAGACCACATTATACCTGATCTAAAGGTACAGGGGAACATTAGACCTCCACATTATACCTTGATCTAAAGGTACAGGGGAACATTAGACCCACATTATACCTTGATATAAAGGTACAGGGGAACATTAGACCCCACATTATACCTTGATATAAAGGTTCAGGGGAACATTAGACCTCCACATTATACCCTGATATAAAGGTTCAGGGGACATTAGACCTCCACATTATACCCTGATATAAAGGTACAGGGAACATTAGACCCCACATTATACCCTGATCTAAAGGTTCAGGGGAACATTAGACCACATTATACCCTGATCTAAAGGTACAGGGGAACATTAGACCTCCACATTATACCTTGATCTAAAGGTTCAGGGGAACATTAGACCCACATTATACCCTGATCTAAAGGTACAGGGAACATTAGACCCACATTATACCCTGATCTAAAGGTTCAGGGGAACATTAGACCTCCACATTATACCTTGATCTAAAGGTTCAGGGGAACATTAGACCACATTATACCTGATCTAAAGGTACAGGGGAACATTAGACCTCCACATTATACCCTGATCTAAAGGTTCAGGGGAACATTAGACCTCCACATTATACCTTGATCTAAAGGTACAGGGGAACATTAGACCTCCACATTATACCTGATCTAAAGGTTCAGGGGAACATTAGACCTCCACATTATACCTTGATATAAAGGTACAGGGGAACATTAGACCCCACATTATACCTTGATCTAAAGGTACAGGGGAACATTAGACCTCCACATTATACCTTGATCTAAAGGTTCAGGGGAACATTAGACCCACATTATACCTTGATATAAAGGTACAGGGGAACATTAGACCTCCACATTATACCCTTGATCTAAAGGTACAGGGGAACATTAGACCTCCACATTATACCCTGATATAAAGGTTCAGGGGAACATTAGACCTCCACATTATACCCTGATATAAAGGTACAGGGGAACATTAGACCCCACATTATACCCTGATCTAAAGGTACAGGGGAACATTAGACCTCCACATTATACCCTGATCTAAAGGTTCAGGGGAACATTAGACCACATTATACCCTGATCTAAAGGTACAGGGGAACATTAGACCTCCACATTATACCTGATCTAAAGGTACAGGGGAACATTAGACCACATTATACCCTGATCTAAAGGTTCAGGGGAACATTAGACCTCCACATTATACCTTGATCTAAAGGTTCAGGGGAACATTAGACCCACATTATACCCTGATCTAAAGGTTCAGGGGAACATTAGACCTCCACATTATACCTTGATCTAAAGGTACAGGGAACATTAGACCACATTATACCCTGATCTAAAGGTACAGGGGAACATTAGACCTCCACATTATACCTTGATCTAAAGGTACAGGGGAACATTAGACCTCCACATTATACCTTGATATAAAGGTACAGGGGAACATTAGACCTCCACATTATACCTTGATATAAAGGTACAGGGGAACATTAGACCTCCACATTATACCCTGATATAAAGGTTCAGGGGAACATTAGACCTCCACATTATACCCTGATATAAAGGTACAGGGGAACATTAGACCACATTATACCCTGATCTAAAGGTACAGGGGAACATTAGACCCCATTATACCTTGATATAAAGGTACAGGGGAACATTAGACCTCCACATTATACCCTGATCTAAAGGTACAGGGGAACATTAGACCACATTATACCCTGATCTAAAGGTACAGGGGAACATTAGACCTCCACATTATACCTTGATCTAAAGGTACAGGGGAACATTAGACCACATTATACCCTGATCTAAAGGTTCAGGGGAACATTAGACCTCCACATTATACCTTGATCTAAAGGTACAGGGGAACATTAGACCACATTATACCCTGATCTAAAGGTACAGGGGAACATTAGACCTCCACATTATACCTTGATCTAAAGGTACAGGGGAACATTAGACCACATTATACCCTGATCTAAAGGTACAGGGGAACATTAGACCTCCACATTATACCTTGATCTAAAGGTACAGGGGAACATTAGACCTCCACATTATACCTTGATATAAAGGTACAGGGGAACATTAGACCTCCACATTATACCTTGATATAAAGGTACAGGGGAACATTAGACCTCCACATTATACCCTGATATAAAGGTACAGGGGAACATTAGACCTCCACATTATACCCTGATATAAAGGTACAGGGGACATTAGACCACATTATACCCTGATCTAAAGGTTCAGGGGAACATTAGACCCCATTATACCTTGATATAAAGGTACAGGGGAACATTAGACCTCCACATTATACCTTGATCTAAAGGTTCAGGGGAACATTAGACCTCCACATTATACCTTGATATAAAGGTACAGGGGAACATTAGACCACATTATACCCTGATCTAAAGGTACAGGGAACATTAGACCACATTATACCTTGATCTAAAGGTTCAGGGGAACATTAGACCTCCACATTATACCCTGATCTAAAGGTACAGGGGAACATTAGACCTCCACATTATACCTTGATCTAAAGGTACAGGGGAACATTAGACCACATTATACCCTGATCTAAAGGTACAGGGGAACATTAGACCTCCACATTATACCTTGATCTAAAGGTACAGGGGAACATTAGACCTCCACATTATACCTTGATATAAAGGTACAGGGGAACATTAGACCTCCACATTATGCCTTGATATAAAGGTACAGGGGAACATTAGACCTCCACATTATACCCGATATAAAGGTTCAGGGGAACATTAGACCTCCACATTATACCCTGATATAAAGGTACAGGGGAACATTAGACCACATTATACCTTGATCTAAAGGTTCAGGGGAACATTAGACCACATTATACCTTGATATAAAGGTACAGGGGAACATTAGACCTCCACATTATACCTTGATCTAAAGGTACAGGGGAACATTAGACCTCCACATTATACCTTGATCTAAAGGTTCAGGGGAACATTAGACCACATTATACCCTGATCTAAAGGTTCAGGGGAACATTAGACCTCCACATTATACCTTGATCTAAAGGTTCAGGGGAACATTAGACCACATTATACCTTGATCTAAAGGTACAGGGGAACATTAGACCTCCACATTATACCCTGATCTAAAGGTACAGGGGAACATTAGACCACATTATACCTTGATCTAAAGGTTCAGGGGAACATTAGACCCCACATTATACCCTGATCTAAAGGTACAGGGGAACATTAGACCTCCACATTATACCTTGATCTAAAGGTTCAGGGGAACATTAGACCACATTATACCTTGATCTAAAGGTTCAGGGGAACATTAGACCTCCACATTATACCTTGATCTAAAGGTTCAGGGGAACATTAGACCTCCACATTATACCCTGATCTAAAGGTTCAGGGGAACATTAGACCACATTATACCTTGATCTAAAGGTACAGGGGAACATTAGACCCACATTATACCTTGATCTAAAGGTTCAGGGGAACATTAGACCACATTATACCTTGATCTAAAGGTACAGGGGAACATTAGACCACATTATACCCTGATCTAAAGGTTCAGGGGAACATTAGACCACATTATACCTCGATATAAAGGTTCAGGGGAACATTAGACCACATTATACCTTGATCTAAAGGTACAGGGGAACATTAGACCTCACATTATACCCTGATCTAAAGGTACAGGGGAACATTAGACCTCCACATTATACCTTGATCTAAAGGTTCAGGGGAACATTAGACCTCCACATTATACCCTGATCTAAAGGTTCAGGGGAACATTAGACCTCCACATTATACCTTGATATAAAGGTTCAGGGGAACATTAGACCACATTATACCCTGATCTAAAGGTACAGGGGAACATTAGACCACATTATACCCTGATATAAAGGTACAGGGGAACATTAGACCTCCACATTATACCTTGATATAAAGGTTCAGGGGAACATTAGACCACATTATACCCTGATATAAAGGTTCAGGGGAACATTAGACCTCCACATTATACCCTGATATAAAGGTTCAGGGGAACATTAGACCTCCACATTATACCCTGATATAAAGGTTCAGGGGAACATTAGACCACATTATACCCTGATATAAAGGTTCAGGGGAACATTAGACCTCCACATTATACCCTGATATAAAGGTTCAGGGGAACATTAGACCTCCACATTATACCTTGATATAAAGGTTCAGGGGAACATTAGACCACATTATACCTTGATCTAAAGGTACAGGGGAACATTAGACCTCCACATTATACCCTGATCTAAAGGTACAGGGGAACATTAGACCACATTATACCTTGATCTAAAGGTTCAGGGAACATTAGACCTCCACATTATACCTTGATCTAAAGGTTCAGGGGAACATTAGACCACATTATACCTTGATCTAAAGGTTCAGGGAACATTAGACCACATTATACCTTGATATAAAGGTACAGGGGAACATTAGACCTCCACATTATACCTTGATATAAAGGTTCAGGGGAACATTAGACCTCCACATTATACCTTGATCTAAAGGTACAGGGGAACATTAGACCTCCACATTATACCTTGATATAAAGGTACAGGGGAACATTAGACCTCCACATTATACCCTGATCTAAAGGTACAGGGGAACATTAGACCACATTATACCCTGATCTAAAGGTACAGGGGAACATTAGACCTCCACATTATACCTTGATCTAAAGGTACAGGGGAACATTAGACCACATTATACCCTGATCTAAAGGTTCAGGGGAACATTAGACCTCCACATTATACCTTGATCTAAAGGTACAGGGGAACATTAGACCACATTATACCCTGATCTAAAGGTACAGGGGAACATTAGACCTCCACATTATACCTTGATCTAAAGGTACAGGGGAACATTAGACCACATTATACCCTGATCTAAAGGTACAGGGGAACATTAGACCTCCACATTATACCTTGATCTAAAGGTACAGGGGAACATTAGACCTCCACATTATACCTTGATCTAAAGGTACAGGGGAACATTAGACCTCCACATTATACCTTGATCTAAAGGTACAGGGGAACATTAGACCTCCACATTATACCCTGATATAAAGGTTCAGGGGAACATTAGACCTCCACATTATACCCTGATATAAAGGTACAGGGGAACATTAGACCACATTATACCCTGATCTAAAGGTTCAGGGGGAACATTAGACCCCATTATACCTTGATATAAAGGTACAGGGGAACATTAGACCTCCACATTATACCTTGATCTAAAGGTTCAGGGGAACATTAGACCTCCACATTATACCTTGATATAAAGGTACAGGGAACATTAGACCACATTATACCCTGATCTAAAGGTACAGGGGAACATTAGACCACATTATACCCTGATCTAAAGGTACAGGGGAACATTAGACCTCCACATTATACCCTGATCTAAAGGTACAGGGGAACATTAGACTTCCACATTATACCTTGATCTAAAGGTACAGGGGAACATTAGACCACATTATACCCTGATCTAAAGGTACAGGGGAACATTAGACCTCCACATTATACCTTGATCTAAAGGTACAGGGGAACATTAGACCTCCACATTATACCTTGATATAAAGGTACAGGGGAACATTAGACCTCCACATTATGCCTTGATATAAAGGTACAGGGGAACATTAGACCTCCACATTATACCCTGATATAAAGGTTCAGGGGAACATTAGACCTCCACATTATACCCTGATATAAAGGT
Organism: Coregonus clupeaformis; assembly: GCF_020615455.1. NCBI lineage: Eukaryota > Metazoa > Chordata > Actinopteri > Salmoniformes > Salmonidae > Coregonus > Coregonus clupeaformis. The sequence goes on along the minus strand of NC_059207.1, from coordinate 7,067,445 downwards.
ACAGGGGAACATTAGACCACATTATACCCTGATCTAAAGGTTCAGGGGAACATTAGACCCCATTATACCTTGATATAAAGGTACAGGGGAACATTAGACCTCCACATTATACCTTGATCTAAAGGTTCAGGGGAACATTAGACCTCCACATTATACCTTGATATAAAGGTACAGGGGAACATTAGACCACATTATACCCTGATCTAAAGGTACAGGGGAACATTAGACCACATTATACCCTGATTTACAGGTTCAGGGGAACATTAGACCCCATTATACCTTGATATAAAGGTACAGGGGAACATTAGACCTCCACATTATACCTTGATCTAAAGGTTCAGGGGAACATTAGACCTCCACATTATACCTTGATATAAAGGTACAGGGGAACATTAGACCACATTATACCTTGATCTAAAGGTACAGGGGAACATTAGACCTCCACATTATACCTTGATCTAAAGGTACAGGGGAACATTAGACCTCCACATTATACCTTGATCTAAAGGTTCAGGGGAACATTAGACCCCACATTATACCTTGATATAAAGGTACAGGGGAACATTAGACCTCCACATTATACCCTGATCTAAAGGTTCAGGGGAACATTAGACCTCCACATTATACCCTGATCTAAAGGTACAGGGGAACATTAGACCTCCACATTATACCCTGATCTAAAGGTTCAGGGAACATTAGACCCACATTATACCTTGATATAAAGGTACAGGGGAACATTAGACCTCCACATTATACCTTGATCTAAAGGTTCAGGGGAACATTAGACCCCACATTATACCTTGATATAAAGGTACAGGGGAACATTAGACCCACATTATACCCTGATCTAAAGGTACAGGGGAACATTAGACCACATTATACCTTGATCTAAAGGTTCAGGGGAACATTAGACCTCCACATTATACCCTGATCTAAAGGTTCAGGGGAACATTAGACCTCCACATTATACCTTGATCTAAAGGTACAGGGGAACATTAGACCACATTATACCCTGATCTAAAGGTACAGGGGAACATTAGACCTCCACATTATACCTTGATCTAAAGGTACAGGGGAACATTAGACCTCCACATTATACCTTGATCTAAAGGTACAGGGGAACATTAGACCTCCACATTATACCTTGATATAAAGGTACAGGGGAACATTAGACCTCCACATTATACCCTGATATAAAGGTTCAGGGGAACATTAGACCTCCACATTATACCCTGATATAAAGGTACAGGGGAACATTAGACCTCCACATTATACCTTGATCTAAAGGTTCAGGGGAACATTAGACCACATTATACCCTGATATAAAGGTACAGGGGAACATTAGACCTCCACATTATACCTTGATCTAAAGGTACAGGGGAACATTAGACCACATTATACCTTGATCTAAAGGTTCAGGGGAACATTAGACCACATTATACCTTGATCTAAAGGTTCAGGGGAACATTAGACCTCCACATTATACCTTGATCTAAAGGTTCAGGGGAACATTAGACCACATTATAACTTGATCTAAAGGAACAGGGGAACATTAGACCTCCACATTATACCCTGATCTAAAGGTACAGGGGAACATTAGACCACATTATACCTTGATATAAAGGTTCAGGGGAACATTAGACCTCCACATTATACCCTGATCTAAAGGTTCAGGGGAACATTAGACCTCCACATTATACCCTGATCTAAAGGTACAGGGGAACATTAGACCCACATTATACCTTGATCTAAAGGTTCAGGGGAACATTAGACCTCCACATTATACCTTGATCTAAAGGTTCAGGGGAACATTAGACCTCCACATTATACCCTGATCTAAAGTTTCAGGGGAACATTAGATCACATTATACCTTGATCTAAAGGTACAGGGGAACATTAGACCACATTATACCTCGATCTAAAGGTTCAGGGGAACATTAGACCCACATTATACCTTGATCTAAAGGTACAGGGGAACATTAGACCTCACATTATACCTTGATCTAAAGGTACAGGGGAACATTAGACCTCCACATTATACCTTGATCTAAAGGTTCAGGGGAACATTAGACCTACCACATTATACCCTGATCTAAAGGTTCAGGGGAACATTAGACCTCCACATTATACCTTGATATAAAGGTTCAGGGGAACATTAGACCACATTATACCCTGATCTAAAGGTACAGGGGAACATTAGACCACATTATACCCTGATATAAAGGTACAGGGGAACATTAGACCTCCACATTATACCTTGATATAAAGGTTCAGGGGAACATTAGACCCACATTATACCCTGATATAAAGGTTCAGGGGAACATTAGACCTCGACATTATACCCTGATATAAAGGTTCAGGGGAACATTAGACCTCCACATTATACCCTGATATAAAGGTTCAGGGGAACATTAGACCACATTATACCCTGATATAAAGGTTCAGGGGAACATTAGACCTCCACATTATACCCTGATATAAAGGTTCAGGGGAACATTAGACCTCCACATTATACCCTGATCTAAAGGTACAGGGGAACATTAGACCACATTATACCTTGATCTAAAGGTACAGGGGAACATTAGACCTCCACATTATACCCTGATATAAAGGTTCAGGGGAACATTAGACCTCCACATTATACCCTGATATAAAGGTTCAGGGGAACATTAGACCACATTATACCTTGATCTAAAGGTTCAGGGGAACATTAGACCTCCACATTATACCCTGATATAAAGGTTCAGGGGAACATTAGACCTCCACATTATACCTTGATATAAAGGTTCAGGGGAACATTAGACCACATTATACCTTGATCTAAAGGTACAGGGGAACATTAGACCTCCACATTATACCCTGATCTAAAGGTACAGGGGAACATTAGACCACATTATACCTTGATCTAAAGGTTCAGGGGAACATTAGACCTCCACATTATACCTTGATCTAAAGGTTCAGGGGAACATTAGACCACATTATACCTTGATCTAAAGGTTCAGGGGAACATTAGACCACATTATACCTTGATATAAAGGTACAGGGGAACATTAGACCTCCACATTATACCTTGATATAAAGGTTCAGGGGAACATTAGACCTCCACATTATACCTTGATCTAAAGGTACAGGGGAACATTAGACCTCCACATTATACCTTGATATAAAGGTACAGGGGAACATTAGACCTCCACATTATACCCTGATCTAAAGGTACAGGGGAACATTAGACCACATTATACCCTGATCTAAAGGTACAGGGGAACATTAGACCTCCACATTATACCTTGATCTAAAGGTACAGGGGAACATTAGACCACATTATACCCTGATCTAAAGGTTCAGGGGAACATTAGACCTCCACATTATACCTTGATCTAAAGGTACAGGGGAACATTAGACCACATTATACCCTGATCTAAAGGTACAGGGGAACATTAGACCTCCACATTATACCTTGATCTAAAGGTACAGGGGAACATTAGACCACATTATACCCTGATCTAAAGGTACAGGGGAACATTAGACCTCCACATTATACCTTGATCTAAAGGTACAGGGGAACATTAGACCTCCACATTATACCTTGATATAAAGGTACAGGGGAACATTAGACCTCCACATTATACCTTGATATAAAGGTACAGGGGAACATTAGACCTCCACATTATACCCTGATATAAAGGTTCAGGGGAACATTAGACCTCCACATTATACCCTGATATAAAGGTACAGGGGAACATTAGACCACATTATACCCTGATCTAAAGGTTCAGGGGAACATTAGACCCCATTATACCTTGATATAAAGGTACAGGGGAACATTAGACCTCCACATTATACCTTGATCTAAAGGTTCAGGGGAACATTAGACCTCCACATTATACCTTGATATAAAGGTACAGGGGAACATTAGACCACATTATACCCTGATCTAAAGGTACAGGGGAACATTAGACCACATTATACCTTGATCTAAAGGTTCAGGGGAACATTAGACCTCCACATTATACCCTGATCTAAAGGTACAGGGGAACATTAGACTTCCACATTATACCCTGATCTAAAGGTACAGGGGAACATTAGACCACATTATACCCTGATCTAAAGGTACAGGGGAACATTAGACCTCCACATTATACCTTGATCTAAAGGTACAGGGGAACATTAGACCTCCACATTATACCTTGATATAAAGGTACAGGGGAACATTAGACCTCCACATTATGCCTTGATATAAAGGTACAGGGGAACATTAGACCTCCACATTATACCCTGATATAAAGGTTCAGGGGAACATTAGACCTCCACATTATACCCTGATATAAAGGTACAGGGGAACATTAGACCACATTATACCCTGATCTAAAGGTTCAGGGGAACATTAGACCCCATTATACCTTGATATAAAGGTACAGGGGAACATTAGACCTCCACATTATACCTTGATCTAAAGGTTCAGGGGAACATTAGACCTCCACATTATACCTTGATATAAAGGTACAGGGGAACATTAGACCACATTATACCTTGATCTAAAGGTTCAGGGGAACATTAGACCTCCACATTATACCTTGATCTAAAGGTTCAGGGGAACATTAGACCACATTATACCTTGATCTAAAGGTACAGGGGAACATTAGACCTCCACATTATACCTTGATCTAAAGGTACAGGGGAACATTAGACCACATTATACCCTGATCTAAAGGTACAGGGGAACATTAGACCTCCACATTATACCTTGATCTAAAGGTACAGGGGAACATTAGACCTCCACATTATACCTTGATATAAAGGTTCAGGGGAACATTAGACCTCCACATTATACCTTGATATAAAGGTACAGGGGAACATTAGACCTCCACATTATACCTTGATATAAAGGTACAGGGGAACATTAGACCTCCACATTATACCCTGATCTAAAGGTACAGGGGAACATTAGACCACATTATACCCTGATCTAAAGGTTCAGGGGAACATTAGACCCACATTATACCTTGATATAAAGGTACAGGGGAACATTAGACCTCCACATTATACCCTTGATCTAAAGGTTCAGGGGAACATTAGACCTCCACATTATACCTTGATATAAAGGTACAGGGGAACATTAGACCACATTATACCCTGATCTAAAGGTACAGGGGAACATTAGACCACATTATACCTTGATCTAAAGGTTCAGGGGAACATTAGACCTCCACATTATACCCTGATCTAAAGGTACAGGGGAACATTAGACCTCCACATTATACCCTGATCTAAAGGTACAGGGGAACATTAGACTTCCACATTATACCCTGATCTAAAGGTTCAGGGGAACATTAGACCTCCACATTATACCTTGATCTAAAGGTACAGGGGAACATTAGACCTCCACATTATACCCTTGATATAAAGGTACAGGGGAACATTAGACCTCCACATTATGCCTTGATATAAAGGTACAGGGGAACATTAGACCTCCACATTATACCCTGATATAAAGGTTCAGGGGAACATTAGACCTCCACATTATACCCTGATATAAAGGTACAGGGGAACATTAGACCACATTATACCCTGATATAAAGGTTCAGGGGAACATTAGACCCACATTATACCTTGATATAAAGGTACAGGGGAACATTAGACCTCCACATTATACCTTGATCTAAAGGTTCAGGGGAACATTAGACCTCCACATTATACCTTGATATAAAGGTACAGGGGAACATTAGACCCACATTATACCCTGATCTAAAGGTACAGGGGAACATTAGACCCACATTATACCCTGATCTAAAGGTTCAGGGGGAACATTAGACCCCACATTATACCTTGATCTAAAGGTACAGGGGAACATTAGACCTCCACATTATACCTTGATCTAAAGGTTCAGGGGAACATTAGACCTCCACATTATACCTTGATATAAAGGTACAGGGGAACATTAGACCCACATTATACCTTGATCTAAAGGTTCAGGGGAACATTAGACCTCCACATTATACCTTGATCTAAAGGTACAGGGGAACATTAGACCTCCACATTATACCTTGATATAAAGGTACAGGGGAACATTAGACCTCCACATTATACCTTGATCTAAAGGTACAGGGGAACATTAGACCTCCACATTATACCTTGATATAAAGGTTCAGGGGAACATTAGACCTCCACATTATACCCTGATCTAAAGGTACAGGGGAACATTAGACCACATTATACCTTGATCTAAAGGTTCAGGGGAACATTAGACCCCCATTATACCTTGATATAAAGGTACAGGGGAACATTAGACCTCCACATTATACCTTGATCTAAAGGTTCAGGGGAACATTAGACCTCCACATTATACCTTGATATAAAGGTACAGGGGAACATTAGACCCCACATTATACCCGATCTAAAGGTACAGGGGAACATTAGACCACATTATACCTTGATCTAAAGGTACAGGGGAACATTAGACCTCCACATTATACCCTGATCTAAAGGTACAGGGGACCATTAGACCTCCACATTATACCTTGATCTAAAGGTACAGGGGAACATTAGACCACATTATACCCTGATCTAAAGGTACAGGGGAACATTAGACCTCCACATTATACCTTGATCTAAAGGTACAGGGGAACATTAGACCTCCACATTATACCTTGATATAAAGGTACAGGGGAACATTAGACCTCCACATTATGCCTTGATATAAAGGTACAGGGGAACATTAGACCTCCACATTATACCCTGATATAAAGGTTCAGGGGAACATTAGACCTCCACATTATACCCTGATATAAAGGTACAGGGGAACATTAGACCACATTATACCTTGATCTAAAGGTTCAGGGGAACATTAGACCACATTATACCCTGATATAAAGGTACAGGGGAACATTAGACCTCCACATTATACCTTGATCTAAAGGTACAGGGGAACATTAGACCACATTATACCTTGATCTAAAGGTTCAGGGGAACATTAGACCACATTATACCTTGATCTAAAGGTTCAGGGGAACATTAGACCTCCACATTATACCTTGATCTAAAGGTTCAGGGGAACATTAGACCACATTATACCTTGATCTAAAGGTACAGGGGAACATTAGACCTCCACATTATACCCTGATCTAAAGGTACAGGGAACATTAGACCACATTATACCTTGATCTAAAGGTTCAGGGGAACATTAGACCTCCACATTATACCCTGATCTAAAGGTTCAGGGAACATTAGACCTCCACATTATACCCTGATCTAAAGGTACAGGGGAACATTAGACCACATTATACCTTGATCTAAAGGTTCAGGGGAACATTAGACCTCCACATTATACCTTGATCTAAAGGTTCAGGGGAACATTAGACCTCCACATTATACCCTGATCTAAAGGTTCAGGGGAACATTAGACCTCCACATTATACCCTGATCTAAAGGTACAGGGGAACATTAGACCACATTATACCTTGATCTAAAGGTTCAGGGGAACATTAGACCACATTATACCTTGATCTAAAGGTACAGGGGAACATTAGACCACATTATACCTTGATCTAAAGGTTCAGGGGAACATTAGACCACATTATACCTCGATATAAAGGTTCAGGGGAACATTAGACCCACATTATACCTTGATCTAAAGGTACAGGGGAACATTAGACCTCCACATTATACCTTGATCTAAAGGTACAGGGGAACATTAGACCTCCACATTATACCTTGATCTAAAGGTTCAGGGGAACATTAGACCCCACAATATACCCTGATCTAAAGGTTCAGGGGAACATTAGACCTCCACATTATACCTTGATATAAAGGTTCAGGGGAACATTAGACCACATTATACCCTGATCTAAAGGTACAGGGGAACATTAGACCACATTATACCCTGATATAAAGGTACAGGGGAACATTAGACCTCCACATTATACCTTGATATAAAGGTTCAGGGGAACATTAGACCTCACATTATACCCTGATATAAAGGTTCAGGGGAACATTAGACCTCGACATTATACCCTGATATAAAGGTTCAGGGGAACATTAGACCTCCACATTATACCCTGATATAAAGGTACAGGGGAACATTAGACCACATTATACCCTGATATAAAGGTACAGGGGAACATTAGACCTCCACATTATACCCTGATATAAAGGTTCAGGGGAACATTAGACCTCCACATTATACCTTGATATAAAGGTTCAGGGGAACATTAGACCACATTATACCTTGATCTAAAGGTACAGGGGAACATTAGACCTCCACATTATACCCTGATATAAAGGTTCAGGGGAACATTAGACCTCCACATTATACCCTGATATAAAGGTTCAGGGGAACATTAGACCACATTATACCCTGATATAAAGGTTCAGGGGAACATTAGACCTCCACATTATACCCTGATATAAAGGTTCAGGGGAACATTAGACCTCCACATTATACCTTGATATAAAGGTTCAGGGGAACATTAGACCACATTATACCTTGATCTAAAGGTACAGGGGAACATTAGACCTCCACATTATACCCTGATCTAAAGGTACAGGGGAACATTAGACCACATTATACCTTGATCTAAAGGTTCAGGGGAACATTAGACCTCCACATTATACCTTGATCTAAAGGTTCAGGGGAACATTAGACCACATTATACCTTGATCTAAAGGTTCAGGGGAACATTAGACCACATTATACCTTGATATAAAGGTACAGGGGAACATTAGACCTCCACATTATACCTTGATATAAAGGTTCAGGGGAACATTAGACCTCCACATTATACCTTGATCTAAAGGTACAGGGGAACATTAGACCTCCACATTATACCTTGATATAAAGGTACAGGGGAACATTAGACCTCCACATTATACCCTGATCTAAAGGTACAGGGGAACATTAGACCACATTATACCCTGATCTAAAGGTACAGGGGAACATTAGACCTCCACATTATACCTTGATCTAAAGGTACAGGGGAACATTAGACCACATTATACCCTGATCTAAAGGTTCAGGGGAACATTAGACCTCCACATTATACCTTGATCTAAAGGTACAGGGGAACATTAGACCACATTATACCCTGATCTAAAGGTACAGGGGAACATTAGACCTCCACATTATACCTTGATCTAAAGGTACAGGGGAACATTAGACCACATTATACCCTGATCTAAAGGTACAGGGGAACATTAGACCTCCACATTATACCTTGATCTAAAGGTACAGGGGAACATTAGACCTCCACATTATACCTTGATATAAAGGTACAGGGGAACATTAGACCTCCACATTATACCTTGATATAAAGGTACAGGGGAACATTAGACCTCCACATTATACCCTGATATAAAGGTTCAGGGGAACATTAGACCTCCACATTATACCCTGATATAAAGGTACAGGGGAACATTAGACCACATTATACCCTGATCTAAAGGTTCAGGGGAACATTAGACCCCATTATACCTTGATATAAAGGTACAGGGGAACATTAGACCTCCACATTATACCTTGATCTAAAGGTTCAGGGGAACATTAGACCTCCACATTATACCTTGATATAAAGGTACAGGGGAACATTAGACCACATTATACCCTGATCTAAAGGTACAGGGGAACATTAGACCACATTATACCTTGATCTAAAGGTTCAGGGGAACATTAGACCTCCACATTATACCCTGATCTAAAGGTACAGGGGAACATTAGACTTCCACATTATACCCTGATCTAAAGGTACAGGGGAACATTAGACCACATTATACCCTGATCTAAAGGTACAGGGGAACATTAGACCTCCACATTATACCTTGATCTAAAGGTACAGGGGAACATTAGACCTCCACATTATACCTTGATATAAAGGTACAGGGGAACATTAGACCTCCACATTATGCCTTGATATAAAGGTACAGGGGAACATTAGACCTCCACATTATACCCTGATATAAAGGTTCAGGGGAACATTAGACCTCCACATTATACCCTGATATAAAGGTACAGGGGAACATTAGACCACATTATACCCTGATCTAAAGGTTCAGGGGAACATTAGACCCCATTATACCTTGATATAAAGGTACAGGGGAACATTAGACCTCCACATTATACCTTGATCTAAAGGTTCAGGGGAACATTAGACCTCCACATTATACCTTGATATAAAGGTACAGGGGAACATTAGACCACATTATACCCTGATCTAAAGGTACAGGGGAACATTAGACCACATTATACCCTGATTTACAGGTTCAGGGGAACATTAGACCCCATTATACCTTGATATAAAGGTACAGGGGAACATTAGACCTCCACATTATACCTTGATCTAAAGGTTCAGGGGAACATTAGACCTCCACATTATACCTTGATATAAAGGTACAGGGGAACATTAGACCACATTATACCTTGATATAAAGGTTCAGGGGAACATTAGACCTCCACATTATACCTTGATCTAAAGGTACAGGGGAACATTAGACCTCCATATTATACCTTGATATAAAGGTACAGGGGAACATTAGACCTCCACATTATACCTTGATATAAAGGTACAGGGGAACATTAGACCTCCACATTATACCCTGATATAAAGGTTCAGGGGAACATTAGACCTCCACATTATACCCTTGATCTAAAGGTACAGGGAACATTAGACCACATTATACCCTGATCTAAAGGTTCAGGGGAACATTAGACCCCATTATACCTTGATATAAAGGTACAGGGGAACATTAGACCTCCACATTATACCTTGATCTAAAGGTTCAGGGGAACATTAGACCTCCACATTATACCTTGATATAAAGGTACAGGGGAACATTAGACCACATTATACCCTGATCTAAAGGTACAGGGGAACATTAGACCACATTATACCTTGATCTAAAGGTACAGGGGAACATTAGACCTCCACATTATACCCTGATCTAAAGGTACAGGGGAACATTAGACCTCCACATTATACCTTGATCTAAAGGTACAGGGGAACATTAGACCACATTATACCCTGATCTAAAGGTACAGGGGAACATTAGACCTCCACATTATACCTTGATCTAAAGGTACAGGGGAACATTAGACCTCCACATTATACCTTGATATAAAGGTACAGGGGAACATTAGACCTCCACATTATGCCTTGATATAAAGGTACAGGGGAACATTAGACCTCCACATTATACCCTGATATAAAGGTACAGGGAACATTAGACCTCCACATTATACCCTGATATAAAGGTACAGGGGAACATTAGACCACATTATACCCTGATCTAAAGGTTCAGGGGAACATTAGACCCACATTATACCTTGATATAAAGGTACAGGGGAACATTAGACCTCCACATTATACCTTGATCTAAAGGTTCAGGGGAACATTAGACCTCCACATTATACCTTGATATAAAGGTACAGGGGAACATTAGACCACATTATACCCTGATCTAAAGGTACAGGGGAACATTAGACCACATTATACCTTGATCTAAAGGTTCAGGGGAACATTAGACCTCCACATTATACCCTGATCTAAAGGTACAGGGGAACATTAGACCTCCACATTATACCTTGATCTAAAGGTACAGGGGAACATTAGACCACATTATACCCTGATCTAAAGGTACAGGGGAACATTAGACCTCCACATTATACCTTGATCTAAAGGTACAGGGGAACATTAGACCTCCACATTATACCTTGATATAAAGGTACAGGGGAACATTAGACCTCCACATTATGCCTTGATATAAAGGTACAGGGGAACATTAGACCTCCACATTATACCCTGATATAAAGGTTCAGGGGAACATTAGACCACATTATACCCTGATATAAAGGTACAGGGGAACATTAGACCACATTATACCTTGATCTAAAGGTTCAGGGGAACATTAGACCACATTATACCCTGATATAAAGGTACAGGGGAACATTAGACCTCCACATTATACCTTGATCTAAAGGTACAGGGGAACATTAGACCACATTATACCTTGATCTAAAGGTTCAGGGGAACATTAGACCACATTATACCTTGATCTAAAGGTTCAGGGGAACATTAGACCTCCACATTATACCTTGATCTAAAGGTTCAGGGGAACATTAGACCACATTATAACTTGATCTAAAGGAACAGGGGAACATTAGACCTCCACATTATACCCTGATCTAAAGGTACAGGGAACATTAGACCACATTATACCTTGATCTAAAGGTTCAGGGGAACATTAGACCTCCACATTATACCCTGATCTAAAGGTTCAGGGGAACATTAGACCTCCACATTATACCCTGATCTAAAGGTACAGGGGAACATTAGACCACATTATACCTTGATCTAAAGGTTCAGGGGAACATTAGACCTCCACATTATACCTTGATCTAAAGGTTCAGGGGAACATTAGACCTCCACATTATACCCTGATCTAAAGGTTCAGGGGAACATTAGACCCACATTATACCTTGATCTAAAGGTACAGGGGAACATTAGACCACATTATACCTTGATCTAAAGGTTCAGGGGAACATTAGACCACATTATACCTTGATCTAAAGGTACAGGGGAACATTAGACCTCACATTATACCCTGATCTAAAGGTTCAGGGGAACATTAGACCACATTATACCTCGATATAAAGGTTCAGGGGAACATTAGACCACATTATACCTTGATCTAAAGGTACAGGGGAACATTAGACCTACACATTATACCTTGATCTAAAGGTACAGGGGAACATTAGACCTCCACATTATACCTTGATCTAAAGGTTCAGGGGAACATTAGACCTACACATTATACCCTGATCTAAAGGTTCAGGGGAACATTAGACCTCCACATTATACCTTGATATAAAGGTTCAGGGGAACATTAGACCACATTATACCCTGATCTAAAGGTACAGGGGAACATTAGACCACATTATACCCTGATATAAAGGTACAGGGGAACATTAGACCTCCACATTATACCTTGATATAAAGGTTCAGGGGAACATTAGACCACATTATACCCTGATATAAAGGTTCAGGGGAACATTAGACCTCGACATTATACCCTGATATAAAGGTTCAGGGGAACATTAGACCTCCACATTATACCCTGATATAAAGGTTCAGGGGAACATTAGACCACATTATACCCTGATATAAAGGTTCAGGGGAACATTAGACCTCCACATTATACCCTGATATAAAGGTTCAGGGGAACATTAGACCTCCACATTATACCTTGATATAAAGGTTCAGGGGAACATTAGACCCACATTATACCTTGATCTAAAGGTACAGGGGAACATTAGACCTCCACATTATACCCTGATCTAAAGGTACAGGGGAACATTAGACCACATTATACCTTGATCTAAAGGTTCAGGGGAACATTAGACCTCCACATTATACCTTGATCTAAAGGTTCAGGGGAACATTAGACCCACATTATACCTGATCTAAAGGTACAGGGGAACATTAGACCCACATTATACCCTGATTTAAAGGTTCAGGGGAACATTAGACCCACATTATACCTTGATATAAAGGTACAGGGGAACATTAGACCTCCACATTATACCTTGATCTAAAGGTTCAGGGGAACATTAGACCTCCACATTATACCTTGATATAAAGGTACAGGGGAACATTAGACCTCCACATTATACCTTGATATAAAGGTTCAGGGGAACATTAGACCTCCACATTATACCTTGATCTAAAGGTACAGGGGAACATTAGACCTCCACATTATACCTTGATATAAAGGTACAGGGGAACATTAGACCTCCACATTATACCTTGATCTAAAGGTACAGGGGAACATTAGACCACATTATACCCTGATCTAAAGGTTCAGGGGAACATTAGACCTCCACATTATACCTTGATCTAAAGGTTCAGGGGAACATTAGACCACATTATAACTTGATCTAAAGGAACAGGGGAACATTAGACCTCCACATTATACCCTGATTTACAGGTTCAGGGGAACATTAGACCCCATTATACCTTGATCTAAAGGTTCAGGGGAACATTAGACCTCCACATTATACCTTGATCTAAAGGTTCAGGGGAACATTAGACCTCCACATTATACCTTGATATAAAGGTACAGGGGAACATTAGACCACATTATACCTTGATCTAAAGGTTCAGGGGAACATTAGACCTCCACATTATACCTTGATCTAAAGGTACAGGGGAACATTAGACCTCCACATTATACCCTGATATAAAGGTTCAGGGGAACATTAGACCACATTATACCCTGATCTAAAGGTACAGGGGAACATTAGACCTCCACATTATACCTTGATCTAAAGGTTCAGGGGAACATTAGACCCCACATTATACCCTGATCTAAAGGTACAGGGGAACATTAGACCTGCACATTATACCCTGATCTAAAGGTTCAGGGGAACATTAGACCACATTATACCTTGATCTAAAGGTACAGGGGAACATTAGACCTCCACATTATACCCTGATCTAAAGGTTCAGGGGAACATTAGACCTCCACATTATACCTTGATCTAAAGGTACAGGGGAACATTAGACCACATTATACCTTGATCTAAAGGTACAGGGGAACATTAGACCTCCACATTATACCTTGATCTAAAGGTTCAGGGGAACATTAGACCTCCACATTATACCCTGATCTAAAGGTTCAGGGGAACATTAGACCTCCACATTATACCTTGATATAAAGGTTCAGGGGAACATTAGACCACATTATACCTTGATCTAAAGGTTCAGGGGAACATTAGACCTCCACATTATACCCTGATCTAAAGGTTCAGGGGAACATTAGACCTCCACATTATACCTTGATCTAAAGGTACAGGGGAACATTAGACCACATTATACCCTGATCTAAAGGTACAGGGGAACATTAGACCTCACATTATACCTTGATCTAAAGGTTCAGGGGAACATTAGACCCCACATTATACCTTGATATAAAGGTACAGGGGAACATTAGACCCCACATTATCCTTGATATAAAGGTTCAGGGGAACATTAGACCCACATTATACCCTGATATAAAGGTTCAGGGAACATTAGACCTCCACATTATACCCTGATATAAAGGTACAGGGGAACATTAGACCACATTATACCCTGATCTAAAGGTTCAGGGGAACATTAGACCCACATTATACCTTGATCTAAAGGTACAGGGGAACATTAGACCTCCACATTATACCTTGATCTAAAGGTTCAGGGGAACATTAGACCTCCACATTATACCTTGATCTAAAGGTACAGGGGAACATTAGACCCACATTATACCCTGATCTAAAGGTACAGGGGAACATTAGACCACATTATACCCTGATCTACAGGTTCAGGGGAACATTAGACCCACATTATACCTTGATATAAAGGTACAGGGGAACATTAGACCTCCACATTATACCTTGATCTAAAGGTTCAGGGGAACATTAGACCTCACATTATACCTGATATAAAGGTACAGGGGAACATTAGACCACATTATACCTTGATCTAAAGGTTCAGGGAACATTAGACCTCCACATTATACCTTGATCTAAAGGTACAGGGGAACATTAGACCTCCACATTATACCCTGATCTAAAGGTTCAGGGGAACATTAGACCACATTATACCTTGATCTAAAGGTTCAGGGGAACATTAGACCACATTATACCCTGATCTAAAGGTACAGGGGAACATTAGACCTCCACATTATACCCTGATCTAAAGGTTCAGGGGAACATTAGACCACATTATACCTTGATCTAAAGGTACAGGGGAATATTAGACCTCACATTATACCCCGATCTAAAGGTTCAGGGGAACATTAGACCACATTATACCTTGATCTAAAGGTACAGGGGAACATTAGACCACATTATACCCTGATCTAAAGGTACAGGGGAACATTAGACCTCCACATTATACCTTGATCTAAAGGTTCAGGGGAACATTAGACCTCCACATTATACCCTGATCTAAAGGTTCAGGGGAACATTAGACCTCCACATTATACCTTGATATAAAGGTTCAGGGGAACATTAGACCACATTATACCCTGATCTAAAGGTACAGGGGAACATTAGACCACATTATACCCTGATATAAAGGTACAGGGGAACATTAGACCTCCACATTATACCTTGATATAAAGGTTCAGGGGAACATTAGACCACATTATACCCTGATATAAAGGTTCAGGGGAACATTAGACCTCCACATTATACCCTGATATAAAGGTTCAGGGAACATTAGACCTCCACATTATACCCTGATATAAAGGTTCAGGGGAACATTAGACCACATTATACCCTGATATAAAGGTTCAGGGGAACATTAGACCTCCACATTATACCCTGATATAAAGGTTCAGGGAACATTAGACCTCCACATTATACCTTGATATAAAGGTTCAGGGGAACATTAGACCACATTATACCTTGATCTAAAGGTACAGGGGAACATTAGACCTCCACATTATACCCTGATCTAAAGGTACAGGGGAACATTAGACCACATTATACCTTGATCTAAAGGTTCAGGGGAACATTAGACCTCCACATTATACCTTGATCTAAAGGTTCAGGGGAACATTAGACCACATTATACCTTGATCTAAAGGTTCAGGGGAACATTAGACCACATTATACCTTCATATAAAGGTACAGGGGAACATTAGACCTCCACATTATACCTTGATATAAAGGTTCAGGGGATCATTAGACCTCCACATTATACCTTGATCTAAAGGTACAGGGGAACATTAGACCTCCACATTATACCTTGATATAAAGGTACAGGGGAACATTAGACCTCCACATTATACCCTTGATCTAAAGGTACAGGGGAACATTAGACCACATTATACCCTGATCTAAAGGTACAGGGGAACATTAGACCTCCACATTATACCTTGATCTAAAGGTACAGGGGAACATTAGACCACATTATACCCTGATCTAAAGGTTCAGGGGAACATTAGACCTCCACATTATACCTTGATCTAAAGGTACAGGGGAACATTAGACCACATTATACCCTGATCTAAAGGTACAGGGGAACATTAGACCTCCACATTATACCTTGATCTAAAGGTACAGGGGAACATTAGACCACATTATACCCTGATCTAAAGGTACAGGGGAACATTAGACCTCCACATTATACCTTGATCTAAAGGTACAGGGGAACATTAGACCTCCACATTATACCTTGATATAAAGGTACAGGGAACATTAGACCTCCACATTATACCTTGATATAAAGGTACAGGGGAACATTAGACCTCCACATTATACCCTGATATAAAGGTACAGGGGAACATTAGACCTCCACATTATACCCTGATATAAAGGTACAGGGGAACATTAGACCACATTATACCCTGATCTAAAGGTTCAGGGGAACATTAGACCCCATTATACCTTGATATAAAGGTACAGGGGAACATTAGACCTCCACATTATACCTTGATCTAAAGGTTCAGGGGAACATTAGACCTCCACATTATACCTTGATATAAAGGTACAGGGAACATTAGACCACATTATACCCTGATCTAAAGGTACAGGGGAACATTAGACCACATTATACCTTGATCTAAAGGTTCAGGGGAACATTAGACCTCCACATTATACCCTGATCTAAAGGTACAGGGGAACATTAGACCTCCACATTATACCTTGATCTAAAGGTACAGGGGAACATTAGACCACATTATACCCTGATCTAAAGGTACAGGGGAACATTAGACCTCCACATTATACCTTGATCTAAAGGTACAGGGGAACATTAGACCTCCACATTATACCTTGATATAAAGGTACAGGGGAACATTAGACCTCCACATTATGCCTTGATATAAAGGTACAGGGGAACATTAGACCTCCACATTATACCCTGATATAAAGGTTCAGGGGAACATTAGACCTCCACATTATACCCTGATATAAAGGTACAGGGGAACATTAGACCACATTATACCCTGATCTAAAGGTTCAGGGGAACATTAGACCCCACATTATACCTTGATATAAAGGTACAGGGGAACATTAGACCTCCACATTATACCTTGATCTAAAGGTTCAGGGGAACATTAGACCTCCACATTATACCTTGATATAAAGGTACAGGGGAACATTAGACCACATTATACCCTGATCTAAAGGTACAGGGGAACATTAGACCACATTATACCCTGATCTAAAGGTTCAGGGGAACATTAGACCCCATTATACCTTGATATAAAGGTACAGGGGAACATTAGACCTCCACATTATACCTTGATCTAAAGGTTCAGGGGAACATTAGACCTCCACATTATACCTTGATATAAAGGTACAGGGGAACATTAGACCACATTATACCTTGATATAAAGGTTCAGGGGAACATTAGACCTCCACATTATACCTTGATCTAAAGGTACAGGGGAACATTAGACCTCCACATTATACCCTGATCTAAAGGTTCAGGGGAACATTAGACCACATTATACCTTGATCTAAAGGTACAGGGGAACATTAGACCTCCACATTATACCTTGATCTAAAGGTTCAGGGGAACATTAGACCACATTATACCCTGATCTAAAGGTACAGGGGAACATTAGACCTCCACATTATACCCTGATCTAAAGGTTCAGGGGAACATTAGACCACATTATACCTTGATCTAAAGGTACAGGGGAATATTAGACCTCCACATTATACCCTGATCTAAAGGTTCAGGGGAACATTAGACCACATTTTACCTTGATCTAAAGGTACAGGGGAACATTAGACCACATTATACCCTGATCTAAAGGTACAGGGGAACATTAGACCTCCACATTATACCTTGATCTAAAGGTACAGGGGAACATTAGACCTCCACATTATACCTTGATCTAAAGGTACAGGGGAACATTAGACCTCCACATTATACCTTGATATAAAGGTACAGGGGAACATTAGACCTCCACATTATACCTTGATCTAAAGGTACAGGGGAACATTAGACCTCCACATTATACCCTGATATAAAGGTTCAGGGGAACATTAGACCTCCACATTATACCTTGATCTAAAGGTACAGGGGAACATTAGACCTCCACATTATACCTTGATATAAAGGTACAGGGGAACATTAGACCTCCACATTATACCTTGATCTAAAGGTACAGGGGAACATTAGACCTCCACATTATACCCTGATATAAAGGTTCAGGGGAACATTAGACCACATTATACCTTGATCTAAAGGTACAGGGGAACATTAGACCTCCACATTATACCTTGATCTAAAGGTTCAGGGGAACATTAGACCACATTATACCTTGATCTAAAGGTTCAGGGGAACATTAGACCCACATTATACCCTGATCTAAAGGTTCAGGGGAACATTAGACCTCCACATTATACCTTGATATAAAGGTTCAGGGGAACATTAGACCTCCACATTATACCTTGATCTAAAGGTTCAGGGGAACATTAGACCACATTATACCTTGATCTAAAGGTACAGGGGAACATTAGACCTCCACATTATACCCTTGATCTAAAGGTACAGGGGAACATTAGACCCCACATTATACCCTGATATAAAGGTACAGGGGAACATTAGACCTCCACATTATACCTTGATCTAAAGGTACAGGGGAACATTAGACCACATTATACCTTGATATAAAGGTACAGGGGAACATTAAGACCTCCACATTATAACTTGATCTAAAGGTTCAGGGGAACATTAGACCTCCACATTATACCCTGATCTAAAGGTTCAGGGGAACATTAGACCTCCACATTATACCTTGATATAAAGGTACAGGGGAACATTAAGACCTCCACATTATAACTTGATCTAAAGGTACAGGGGAACATTAGACCTCCACATTATACCTTGATATAAAGGTTCAGGGGAACATTAGACCTCCACATTATACCCTGATCTAAAGGTACAGGGGAACATTAGACCACATTATACCTTGATCTAAAGGTACAGGGGAACATTAGACCACATTATACCTTGATATAAAGGTTCAGGGGAACATTAGACCTCCACATTATACCTTGATCTAAAGGTACAGGGGAACATTAGACCTCCACATTATACCCTGATCTAAAGGTTCAGGGGAACATTAGACCACATTATACCTTGATATAAAGGTACAGGGGAACATTAGACCTCCACATTATACCTTGATCTAAAGGTTCAGGGGAACATTAGACCCCACATTATACCTTGATCTAAAGGTACAGGGGAACATTAGACCTCCACATTATACCCTGATCTAAAGGTTCAGGGGAACATTAGACCACATTATACCTGATCTAAAGGTACAGGGGAACATTAGACCTCCACATTATACCTTGATCTAAAGGTTCAGGGGAACATTAGACCACATTATACCTTGATCTAAAGGTACAGGGGAACATTAGACCCACATTATACCCTGATCTAAAGGTACAGGGGAACATTAGACCTCACATTATACCTTGATCTAAAGGTACAGGGGAACATTAGACCTCCACATTATACCTTGATCTAAAGGTACAGGGGAACATTAGACCTCCACATTATACCTTGATATAAAGGTACAGGGGAACATTAGACCTCCACATTATACCTTGATCTAAAGGTACAGGGGAACATTAGACCTCCACATTATACCCTGATATAAAGGTTCAGGGGAACATTAGACCTCCACATTATACCTTGATCTAAAGGTACAGGGGAACATTAGACCACATTATACCCTGATCTAAAGGTACAGGGGAACATTAGACCTCCACATTATACCTTGATATAAAGGTACAGGGGAACATTAGACCTCCACATTATACCTTGATATAAAGGTTCAGGGGAACATTAGACCTCCACATTATACCTTGATATAAAGGTACAGGGGAACATTAGACCACATTATACCCTGATCTAAAGGTTCAGGGAACATTAGACCACATTATACCTTGATCTAAAGGTACAGGGGAACATTAGACCACATTATACCTTGATCTAAAGGTTCAGGGGAACATTAGACCCCACATTATACCTTGATCTAAAGGTTCAGGGGAACATTAGACCACATTATACCCTGATCTAAAGGTTCAGGGGAACATTAGACCACATTATACCCTGATCTAAAGGTACAGGGGAACATTAGACCTCCACATTATACCTTGATATAAAGGTACAGGGGAACATTAGACCTCCACATTATACCCTGATCTAAAGGTACAGGGGAACATTAGACCTCCACATTATACCTTGATCTAAAGGTACAGGGGAACATTAGACCCACATTATACCTTGATATAAAGGTACAGGGGAACATTAGACCTCCACATTATACCTTGATCTAAAGGTACAGGGGAACATTAGACCTCCACATTATACCCTGATCTAAAGGTACAGGGAACATTAGACCCCACATTATACCTTGATATAAAGGTACAGGGGAACATTAAGACCTCCACATTATAACTTGATCTAAAGGTACAGGGGAACATTAGACCTCCACATTATACCTTGATATAAAGGTTCAGGGGAACATTAGACCTCCACATTATACCCTGATCTAAAGGTACAGGGGAACATTAGACCACATTATACCTTGATCTAAAGGTACAGGGGAACATTAGACCTCCACATTATACCTTGATCTAAAGGTTCAGGGGAACATTAGACCTCCACATTATACCTTGATCTAAAGGTACAGGGGAACATTAGACCACATTATACCCTGATCTAAAGGTACAGGGGAACATTATACCACATTATACCTTGATCTAAAGGTTCAGGGGAACATTAGACCACATTATACCCTGATATAAAGGTACAGGGGAACATTAGACCACATTATACCTTGATCTAAAGGTTCAGGGGAACATTAGACCACATTATACCCTGATATAAAGGTACAGGGGAACATTAGACCTCCACATTATACCTTGATCTAAAGGTACAGGGGAACATTAGACCACATTATACCTTGATCTAAAGGTTCAGGGGAACATTAGACCACATTATACCTTGATCTAAAGGTTCAGGGGAACATTAGACCTCCACATTATACCTTGATCTAAAGGTTCAGGGGAACATTAGACCACATTATAACTTGATCTAAAGGTACAGGGAACATTAGACCTCCACATTATACCCTGATCTAAAGGTACAGGGGAACATTAGACCCCACATTATACCTTGATCTAAAGGTTCAGGGGAACATTAGACCTCCACATTATACCCCTGATCTAAAGGTTCAGGGGAACATTAGACCTCCACATTATACCCTGATCTAAAGGTTCAGGGGAACATTAGACCACATTATACCCTGATCTAAAGGTACAGGGGAACATTAGACCACATTATACCTTGATCTAAAGGTTCAGGGGAACATTAGACCTCCACATTATACCTTGATCTAAAGGTTCAGGGGAACATTAGACCTCCACATTATACCCTGATCTAAAGGTTCAGGGGAACATTAGACCTCCACATTATACCCTGATCTAAAGGTTCAGGGGAACATTAGACCACATTATACCTTGATCTAAAGGTACAGGGGAACATTAGACCACATTATACCTTGATCTAAAGGTTCAGGGGAACATTAGACCACATTATACCTTGATCTAAAGGTACAGGGGAACATTAGACCACATTATACCCTGATCTAAAGGTTCAGGGGAACATTAGACCACATTATACCTGATATAAAGGTTCAGGGAACATTAGACCACATTATACCTTGATCTAAAGGTACAGGGGAACATTAGACCTCCACATTATACCTTGATCTAAAGGTACAGGGGAACATTAGACCTCCACATTATACCCTTGATCTAAAGGTTCAGGGGAACATTAGACCTCCACATTATACCCTGATCTAAAGGTTCAGGGGAACATTAGACCTCCACATTATACCTTGATATAAAGGTTCAGGGGAACATTAGACCACATTATACCCTGATCTAAAGGTACAGGGGAACATTAGACCACATTATACCTTGATATAAAGGTACAGGGGAACATTAGACCTCCACATTATACCTTGATATAAAGGTACAGGGGAACATTAGACCTCACATTATACCCTGATATAAAGGTTCAGGGGAACATTAGACCTCCACATTATACCCTGATATAAAGGTTCAGGGGAACATTAGACCTCCACATTATACCCTGATATAAAGGTTCAGGGGAACATTAGACCACATTATACCCTGATATAAAGGTTCAGGGGAACATTAGACCTCCACATTATACCCTGATATAAAGGTTCAGGGGAACATTAGACCTCCACATTATACCTTGATATAAAGGTTCAGGGGAACATTAGACCACATTATACCTTGATCTAAAGGTACAGGGGAACATTAGACCTCCACATTATACCCTGATCTAAAGGTACAGGGGAACATTAGACCTCACATTATACCTTGATCTAAAGGTTCAGGGGAACATTAGACCTCCACATTATACCTTGATCTAAAGGTTCAGGGGAACATTAGACCCACATTATACCTTGATCTAAAGGTTCAGGGGAACATTAGACCACATTATACCTTGATATAAAGGTACAGGGGAACATTAGACCTCCACATTATACCTTGATATAAAGGTACAGGGGAACATTAGACCTCCACATTATACCTTGATCTAAAGGTACAGGGGAACATTAGATCTCCACATTATACCCTGATCTAAAGGTACAGGGGAACATTAGACCTCCACTGTCACGATCGTCGTTAAGAGAGGAGGACCAAGGCGCAGCGTGATGAACGAACATGTTTATTTATCATTAGTGATAAATACTGACAATGAACAAAACAACAAACGCCTCGTAACGTCCTAGGTAACATAGACCAACACGGAACCAGAACCCACAAACACAAAGGGAAAAACAGACAGTTTAAATATGGCTCCCAATCAGAGACAACCAGCCACAGCTGACACTCGTTGCCTCTGATTGGGAGTCACTCAGGCCAACATAGAAATAAACAAACTAGAACTCCCAACATAGAAATATAACACATAGAATGAACACACCCTGGCTCAACATATAGAGTCCCAGAGCCAGGGGTGTGACAGTAACCCCTAAGCTCGCGGACTGCGACCGCGCCTCAACTAGAGCAAAACAGGGGAGGGCTGGGTGGGCATTCCTCCTCGGCGGCGGTTCTGGCTCCGGGCTTGCCCACCACCCTCAATACTCCCCCCATAGCGCCCCTGGTCCGGTCTGGCCCCGCTGGCTGGAGCTGCACTGGACGTAGCAGGAGCGGTTAGCTTCAGCTCCGTTGTGGAGCAGTTGAGCGGTACCTGATTAGGCACCGGTGACCCAGGCACTGGTTGTGCCGGACTGACAGCGGCGCACCTTGCTTGGTGCGTGAGTAGAGGAACGCCGGGCCGGGCTGACGTGCGCACCGCTGGCTTGGTGCGAGGGCAGGGACAGGCCGGACCGGGCTGGCGACTACACCGTAGGCTTGGTGCGTGGAGCAGGGACAGGCCGGACCGGGCTGGCGACGCACACCGTAGGCTTGGTGCGTGGAGCAGGGACAGGCGACCGGGCTGGCGACGCACACCGTAGGCTTGGTGCGTGGAGCAGGGACAGGCCGGACCGGGCTGGCGACGCACACCGTAGGCTTGGTGCGTGGAGCAGGGACAGGCCGGACCGGGCTGGCGACGCACACCGTAGGCTTGGTGCGTGGAGCAGGGACAGGCCGGACCGGGCTGGCGGCGCACACCGTGGGCTTGGTGCGTGGAGCAGGGACAGGCCGAACCGGGCTGGCGACGCACACCGTAGGCTTGGTGCGTGGAGCAGGGACAGGCCGAACCGGGCTGGCGACGCACACTGTAGGCTTGGTGCGAGGAGCAGGGACAGGGCGGACCGGGCTGTGGAGACGGATAGGAGACCTGGAGTGAAGAGCTGCCACAACCCGTCCTGGCTGAATGCCTACCTTCACACACACTCTGTGTGAGGCATCAGCACAGGACGATACGGGCTGTGTACCCGTACTGGCATAACAGCACGTGACACTGGCGTAGGATATCCGGGACCGAGGAGAGGCACTGGAGGCCACGAGCGCTGAGCCGGCACACTCCGTCCTGGCTGCATGCCCACCTTCGCACAACACGTGCGGGGTGCTCGCACAGGACGTCCGGACTATGCCGGACCACTCGTGGCACAGTGCCAGCTCCGCATACCGCGGAACCTGCCCAGTCTCATGCTGCCATGCCTGAGCACGGGGAGTTGGCTCTGCTCTCCATCCAGGCTCCGCCAACCTGCCTTCTGGCCCCCAAAACCCGGTGGCCTCCTCTCCAAATCGCCCTGTGGCAGCCTCCTGCTGCCCAGCCGCCCATGCCGTGTGCCCCCCCCTAAAATGTTTTGTGGGTTGCCTCTCGTCCGTCCGACGATGACACCGCTGACGCCGCTGCTCCTCTCTAGCCAGGGCCTTAATCCTAGCCCATGGCCCTTTTCCCCCGAGCATGTCCTCCCAGGACCACACTTTGCCCACCTGGGCCATCGCCAACCTCTCCATCTCCTTTCCCGGCGCTTCCTCCCATGTCCAGTCTGCCTGCTCCTGGACACGCTGCTTGGTCCTTGTATGGTGGGTTCTTCTGTCACGATCGTCTAGAACAGATGAAGACCAAGGCGCAGCGTTGCAGACGAACATACTGAACTTTATTATCTACAGTGATAATAAGCACAACAAAACTGTTTCTACTGTGTCATTAGGACCTGTAACTGAACCTGTTTCTGTTTCTACTGTGTCATTAGGACCTGTAATGAACCTGTTTCTGTTTCTACTGTGTCATTAGGACCTGTAATGAACCTGTTTCTGTTTCTACTGTGTCATTAGGACCTGTAACTGAACCTGGTTCTGTTTCTACTGTGTCATTAGGACCTGTAACTGAACCTGTTTCTGTTTCTACTGTGTCATTAGGACCTGTAACTGAACCTGTTTTTGTTTCTACTGTGTCATTAGGGCCTGTAGCTGAACCTGGTTCTACTGTGTAATTAGGACCTGTAATGAACCTGTTTCTGTTTCTACTGTGTCATTAGGACCTGTAATGAACCTGTTTCTGTTTCTACTGTGTCATTAGGACCTGTAACTGAACCTGTTTCTGTTTCTACTGTGTCATTAGGACCTGTAACTGAACCTGTTTCTGTTTCTACTGTGTCATTAGGACCTGTAACTGAACCTGTTTCTGTTTCTACTGTGTCATTAGGACCTGTAACTGAACCTGTTTCTGTTTCTACTGTGTCATTAGGGCCTGTAACTGAACCTGTTTCTGTTTCTACTGTGTCATTAGGACCTGTAATGAACCTGTTTATACTGTGTCATTAGGACCTGGAACTGAACCAGTTTCTACTGTGTCATTAGGACCTGTAACTGAACCTGTTTCTGTTTCTACTGTGTCATTAGGACCTGTAACTGAACCTGTTTCTGTTTCTACTGTGTCATTAGGGCCTGTAACTGAACCTGTTTCTGTTTCTACTGTGTCATTTGTGCCTGTAATGAACCTGTTTCTACTGTGTCATTAGGACCTGGAACTGAACCAGTTTCTACTGTGTCATTAGGGCCTGTAACTGAACCTGTTTCTGTTTCTACTGTGTCATTAGGACCTGTAACTGAACCTGTTTCTGTTTCTACTGTGTCATTAGGACCTGTAACTGAACCTGTTTATGTTTCTACTGTGTCATTAGGGCCTGTAACTGAACCTGTTTCTGTTTCTACTGTGTCATTAGGACCTGTAACTGAACCTGTTTCTGTTTCTACTGTGTCATTAGGACCTGGAACTGAACCTGTTTCTGTTTCTACTGTGTCATTAGGGCCTGTAACTGAACCTGTTTCTGTTTCTACTGTGTCATTTGTGCCTGTAACTGAACCTGTTTCTGTTTCTACTGTGTCATTAGGACCTGTAACTGAACCTGTTTCTGTTTCTACTGTGTCATTAGGACCTGTAACTGAACCTGTTTTTGTTTCTACTGTGTCATTAGGGCCTGTAGCTGAACCTGGTTCTACTGTGTCATTAGGACCTGTAACTGAACCTGTTTCTGTTTCTACTGTGTCATTAGGGCCTGTAACTGAACCTGTTTCTGTTTCTACTGTGTCATTAGGACCTGTAACTGAACCTGTTTTTGTTTCTACTGTGTCATTTGTGCCTGTAACTGAACCTGTTTCTGTTTCTACTGTGTCATTAGGACCTGTAACTGAACCTGTTTTTGTTTCTACTGTGTCATTAGGGCCTGTAGCTGAACCTGGTTCTGTTTCTACTGTGTCATTTGTGCCTGTAACTGAACCTGTTTCTGTTTCTACTGTGTCATTTGTGCCTGTAACTGAACCTGTTTCTGTTTCTACTGTGTCATTAGGACCTGTAACTGAACCTGTTTTTGTTTCTACTGTGTCATTAGGGCCTGTAGCTGAACCTGGTTCTACTGTGTCATTAGGACCTGTAACTGAACCTGTTTCTGTTTCTACTGTGTCATTAGGGCCTGTAACTGAACCTGTTTCTGTTTCTACTGTGTCATTAGGACCTGTAATGAACCTGTTTCTACTGTGTCATTAGGACCTGGAACTGAACCAGTTTCTACTGTGTCATTAGGACCTGTAACTGAACGTGTTTCTGTTTCTACTGTGTCATTAGGACCTGTAACTGAACCTGTTTCTGTTTCTACTGTGTCATTAGGGCCTGTAACTGAACCTGTTTCTGTTTCTACTGTGTCATTAGGACCTGTAACTGAACCTGTTTTTGTTTCTACTGTGTCATTAGGACCTGTAACTGAACCTGTTTCTGTTTCTACTGTGTCATTAGGACCTGTAACTGAACCTGTTTCTGTTTCTACTGTGTCATTAGGACCTGTAACTGAACCTGTTTCTGTTTCTACTGTGTCATTAGGACCTGTAATGAACCTGTTTCTACTGTGTCATTAGGACCTGGAACTGAACCAGTTTCTACTGTGTCATTAGGACCTGTAACTGAACCTGTTTCTGTTTCTACTGTGTCATTAGGACCTGTAACTGAACCTGTTTCTGTTTCTACTGTGTCATTAGGGCCTGTAACTGAACCTGTTTCTGTTTCTACTGTGTCATTAGGACCTGTAACTGAACCTGTTTCTGTTTCTACTGTGTCATTAGGGCCTGTAACTGAACCTGTTTCTGTTTCTACTGTGTCATTTGTGCCTGTAATGAACCTGTTTCTACTGTGTCATTAGGACCTGGAACTGAACCAGTTTCTACTGTGTCATTAGGACCTGTAACTGAACCTGTTTCTGTTTCTACTGTGTCATTAGGACCTGTAACTGAACCTGTTTCTGTTTCTACTGTGTCATTAGGACCTGTAATGAACCTGTTTCTGTTTCTACTGTGTCATTAGGGCCTGTAACTGAACCTGTTTCTGTTTCTACTGTGTCATTAGGGCCTGTAACTGAACCTGTTTCTGTTTCTACTGTGTCATTAGGGCCTGTAACTGAACCTGTTTCTGTTTCTACTGTGTCATTAGGGCCTGTAACTGAACCTGTTTCTGTTTCTACTGTGTCATTAGGACCTGTAACTGAACCAGTTTCTGTTTCTACTGTGTCATTAGGACCTGGAACTGAACCTGTTTCTACTGTGTCATTAGGGCCTGTAACTGAACCTGTTTCTGTTTCTACTGTGTCATTTGTGCCTGTAACTGAACCTGTTTCTGTTTCTACTGTGTCATTAGGACCTGGAACTGAACCAGTTTCTGTTTCTACTGTGTCATTAGGACCTGGAACTGAACCTGTTCCTACTGTGTCATTAGGACCTGTAATGAACCTATTTCTGTTTCTACTGTGTGCATTAGGGCCTGTAACTGAACCAGTTTCTACTGTGTCATTAGGACCTAAGTGTCATTGTGTTTTACATCCAGATACAGCTTGTTTATGTGGTGAACTGTGGACAGGTCGAGGTTATCAGGACACTATTAGTCCGAGTTTTCAATGGTTGGATAACTAAAGTAGACTGTAATGATGATAGTATAGAACTATTGACTATAAAAGCTGTTTTCTTTAGATTTATGCAGCTTGTTTCATAAGTGGAGGTCCATGATAGGTTGGATTAATTTGCATACATGTCATTAGATTTAGGTTAAAACTTTGGTGAAAAAAAATACGAGAGAGAGAGAGAGAGAGAGAGAGAGAGAGAGAGAGGAGCTCTGTTTTGTGTTTTTGACGGTCAGATTGATGAAGATTGCCACCTGGACTGTTAAAATAAGTATCTCCAGCTCTGGTAGGTTCTGGAGCGTAAAGTTACCTTTTATGACCAAACTGACCAGTCAGGACTGAGGTTCACACCTGAGACAGGGGTCAGAGGTTAAATAGCTAAGGCGTGGTGGCCGTGGACTCACCTTACGTAACCCAGGGACACAGACACATGACTGACAGATTCATAAAGGCCAAACGTGACGTGCCTAACCTAACCTTAGCTATCTCATATCATGGCTATATAATGGAATTATCTTCAGATATAATTACAAAGAACTCAAGTAAAGTATACATTTAACAAGCTCCTCCCTTATTGCTTTAGCCACTGTTCATGACTCATTGTAAAACTGTCACCTGCGGTGGTCGTGGCTGTTAAACCTGGCCAAACCTGGCCAAACCTGGCCAAACCTGGCCATCCCTCCCTAGTTACTATCAAGGTCCTATTGCTGCTTTGGTGGATGTTTCATAGCTACCAGTGAGTGGCAAAGAGTCTAAAACAAGGTGGGAAATGCTGTAGCTGGATACGGACGTGAGAGAGAGAGGGGGGGAACATCTTGAAGGGATCAGGCTCTTCTCTCCTGTGTGGTCTGAGTAAACCCGTCTAGTCTCATCTGAACAGAACCAACCAAGCTGCACGAGGTCAAATGAAACCATAACCATGCTAATGCCTCCAATGGGAGGCGACACAGGAATGTTGAATTCAGTACGTACAAAAACTTAATAATTTGACTGACCAAATTCTTAGCTATTGGGTTGCAATAAGAAAATATGTAATCAGTGAAGTTATTCAAGGCATTTGACCCAATGTGTCGTAACAGCAGTTGAAGAGTGATGACTACAAGTCATACAGTTTTGCACTTTTGAGAAACGCTATATCATCGGCGGGAACGAAGTCATAGAGCGGCAGAAATTAGCACTGAAATTCAACTAAGAAGAAATTGTATTTTTACACGGAAACACTTTGTTTGCCTGTCGTCTCCGCGATTGACCAAAAAATTTCACAAATGTATCCTCATATCTTCTCCACCACATTGACCTCATTCTAGCGCTGAAATATTTACACAGATCAGTGCAGAATTCACACAGTGAAAGTAAGAAAAAAGTAAAAATAATAATTGACAAACCATCTTCCACTATCTTAATATGTTTTAATATATTGAAGTATATCCATGCTAAATATACTTAAGCATATTTACAATTATCTAAATGGGAACAATTTTAAACACATTTAATGCATTTAATGTCCATTTTATTTGTATTTTATTAGCATTTAAGTACATTAAATACATTAAAAAGTATCTAAATTGGGACATTTTTTTACTTAAATATATTCTTAGTATCAATAGATAAAGAGCAAAACAAATACACTTTAAGTACATTTTATGTATATTTCCTAGATTAGTTATTACCAATATTAGCCCTTTATTCTTTTTATAATTTTTCAAGCTCTCTAGATGTTGGGGATCATGGCTACACAGTCTTGCCGTAGCTTTTCAAGCAGATTTAAGTCAAAACTGTAACTAGGCCACTCAGGAACATTCACCTTCTTCTTGGTAAGCAACTCCAGTGTAGATTTGGCCTTGTGTTGTAGGTTATTGTCCTGCTGAAAGGTGAATTCCTCTCCCAGTGTCTGTTGGAAAGCAGACTGAAGCAGGTTTTTCTCTAGGATTTTTCTTAGCCCCATCCCGTTTCTTTTTATCCTGAAAAACTCTCCAGTATTTGCCGATGTCATGCATACCCATAACATGATGCAGACACCACCATGCTTGAAAATAAGAAGGCAGTTACTCAGTGATGTGTTGTGTTGGATCTGCCCCAAAACGTAACACTTTGCATTTAGGCCAAAAAGTGTATTCCTTTGCCGTTTTTTTTTTTTGCAGTATTACTTCAGTGCCTTGAAGCAGTACTTGGAATATTTTTATTCTGTATATTTGTATTCTTCTTTTCACTCTGTCATTTAAGTCATTATTGTGGAGTCACTACAATGTTGATCCATGCTCAGTTTTCTCCCATCAGAGCCAATGAACTCTGTAACTGTTTTAAAAATCACCAATGGCCTCACGGTAACTGCAGCTCACTTCAGAAGGACGACCATCTTTGATGTGTCTGGGTGATTTGATACATCATCCACAGCAGAATTATTAACTTGACCATGCTTAAAGAGATATTCAATGTCTTGATTTGATATTGGTACCCATCTACCAATCACTGCCCTTCTTAATGAGGCTTTTGAATGGCTCCCTGGTCTTTGTAGTTGTTGAATCTGTGCTTGAAATTCTAAACTTGACTGAGGGTCCTTACAAATGTTGTTTGTATGGGGGACAGAGGAAGGGGTAGACATTTAAAATCATGTTAACCCCTATTATTTCACACAGAGTAAGTCATGGTAACTTTCTATGTGATTTGTGAAGCCAAATTGTACTCCTGAACTAATCTAGGCTTGCCCAAACAAAGGGGCTGAATAGTTATTGATTCAACAACTATATTTTAGCTATAAAAATGGTATTAATCAACAACAACAACAAAAATCATTTTTCTTCCACTTTGACATTACAGAGTATTGTAAGTTAATTGTTGACGACAAATTACAATTAAATACATTTTAATCCCACTTTGTAACACAATAACATGTGAAGAAATCCAAGGGGTCTGAATACTTTTGCAAGACACTTATAGTGAAGTTGATCCCTCACAAGCAGAGTTTCATAAAAAAATTTTTTTATATGTGTCAACTTATAAACAACCCAAGTGTATTTTGAATGAATATACTAAATTTGAATTAAAGCGCTTGAAATTGAAGTTTTAATGCATTTAAGTTTAAAACCGCTTAAACTGACAGTCCCTGAAATCAGGCACTAAAATTACTTTTTTTTTTTTTATATGTATATGTCTCCATTACTTATGTTATTGATTTCTGTTTGATAAGTCAGAAGCTCCAGAGCTTCCTAGGACCAGAAGAGCTCCAGAGCTTCCTAGGACCAGAAGAGCTCCAGAGCTTCCTAGGACCAGAAGAGCTCCAGAGCTTCCTAGGACCAGAAGAGCTCCAGAGCTTCCTAGGACCAGAAGAGCTCCAGAGCTTCCTAGGACCAGAAGAGCTCCAGAGCTTCCTAGGACCAGAAGAGCTCCAGAGCTTCCTAGGACCATGTAGTATGGCTGTAAGTAATAAGCTTTTCTCTGCCCTTAACCTTGTTCTGAACACCTCCAAAACAAATACAAGTACTGGGGAGGATGGTTTGACACTGTCCTTCTCTCAGCACATATCAAAGCTGCAGGCTAAGGTTAAATCTAGACTTGGTTTCCTCTATCGTAATCGCTCCTCTTTCACCCCAGCTGCCAAACGAACCCTGATTCAGCTGACCATCCTACCCATGCTAGATTACGGAGACGTAATTTATAGATCGACAGGTAGGGGTGCTCTCGAGCGGCTAGATGTCCTTTACCATTCGGCCATCAGATTTGCCACCAATGCTCCTTATAGGACACATCACTGCACTCTGTACTCCTCTGTAAACTGGTCATCTCTGTATACCCGACGCAAGACCCACTGGTTGTTGCTTATTTATAAAACCCTCTTAGGCCTCACTCCCCCTATCTGAGATACCTACTGTAGCCCTCATCCTACACATACAACACCCGTTCTGCCAGTCACATTCTGTTAAAGGTCCCCAAAGCACACACATCCCTGGGTCGCTCCTTTTTTCAGTTCGCTGCAGCTAGTAACTGGAACGAGCTCCATCTCTTCATTCAAAGACTCAATAATGGACATGCTAGAGCATGATGGGACAAGGAAATCCTGGCCGGCCAAACCCTCCACTAACCTGGACGACGCTGGGCCAATTGTGCGCCGCCTCATGGGTCTCCCGGTCACGGCTGGCTGTGACACAGCCTGAGATCGAACCCCGGGTCTGTAGTGACGCCTCAAGCACTGCAATACATTGCCTTAGACCGCTGCACCACTAGGGAGGCCCTACACTAGACCACTGGGCCACTAGGGAGGCCCTACACTAGACCGCTGCACCACTAGGGAGGCCCTACACTAGACCGCTGGGCCACTAGGGAGGCCCTACACTAGACCGCTGCACCACTAGGGAGGCCCTACACTAGACCCCTACACTAGACCGCTGGGCCACTAGGGAGCCCCTACACTAGACCGCTGGGCCACTAGGGAGGCCCTACACTAGACCGCTGGGCCACTAGGGAGGCCCTACACTAGACCGCTGGGCCACTAGGGAGGCCCCTACACTA
Source organism: Coregonus clupeaformis (assembly GCF_020615455.1). Classification (NCBI taxonomy): domain Eukaryota; kingdom Metazoa; phylum Chordata; class Actinopteri; order Salmoniformes; family Salmonidae; genus Coregonus; species Coregonus clupeaformis. The sequence goes on along the minus strand of NC_059207.1, from coordinate 7,034,000 downwards.
GACCGCTGGGCCACTAGGGAGGCCCCTACACTAGACCCCCTACACTAGACCGCTGGGCCACTAGGGGAGGCCCTACACTAGACCGCTGGGCCACTAGGGAGGCCCTACACTAGACCGCTGGGCCACTAGGGAGCCCCTACACTAGACCGCTGCACCACTAGGGAGGCCCTACACTAGACCGCTGGGCCACTAGGGAGGCCCCCTACACTAGACCCCTACACTAGACCGCTGGGCCACTAGGGAGCCCCTACACTAGACCGCTGCACCACTAGGGAGGCCCTACACTAGACCCCTACACTAGACCGCTGGGCCACTAGGGAGGCCCGACACTAGACCGCTGCACCACTAGGGAGCCCCTACACTAGACCCCTACACTAGACCGCTGGGCCACTAGGGAGGCCCTACACTAGACCGCGCACTGGGACCCCTACACTAGACCGCTGGGCCACTAGGGAGCCCCCTACACTAGACCCTACACTAGACCGCTGGGCCACTAGGGAGCCCCTACACTAGACCGCTGGGCCACTAGGGAGCCCCTACACTAGACCCCTACACTAGACCGCTGCACCACTAGGGAGGCCCTACACTAGACCGCTGGGCCACTAGGGAGGCCCTACACTAGACCGCTGGGCCACTAGGGAGCCCCTACACTAGACCGCTGCACCACTAGGGAGGCCCTACACTAGACCGCTGCACCACTAGGGAGGCCCTACACTAGACCGCTGCACCACTAGGGAGGCCCTACACTAGACCGCTGCACCACTAGGGAGGCCCTACACTAGACCGCTGGGCCACTAGGGAGCCCCTACACTAGACCCCTACACTAGACCGCTGGGCCACTAGGGAGGCCCTACACTAGACCGCTGCACCACTAGGGAGGCCCTACACTAGACCGCTGCACCACTAGGGAGGCCCTACACTAGACCCCTACACCACTAGGGAGGCCCTACACTAGACCCCTACACTAGACCGCTGGGCCACTAGGGAGGCCCTACACTAGACCGCTGGGCCACTAGGGAGGCCCTACACTAGACCGCTGGGCCACTAGGGAGGCCCTACACTAGACCGCTGCACCACTAGGGAGGCCCTACACTAGACCCCTACACTAGACCGCTGGGCCACTAGGGAGGCCCTACACTAGACCGCTGGGCCACTAGGGAGCCCCTACACTAGACCCCTACACTAGACCGCTGCACCACTAGGGAGGCCCTACACTAGACCGCTGGGCCACTAGGGAGCCCCTACACTAGACCCCTACACTAGACCGCTGGGCCACTAGGGAGCCCCTACACTAGACCGCTGCACCACTAGGGAGGCCCTACACTAGACCGCTGGGCCACTAGGGAGGCCCTACACTAGACCGCTGGGCCACTAGGGGAGGCCCTACACTAGACCGCTGGGCCACTAGGGAGGCCCTACACTAGACCGCTGGGCCACTAGGGAGGCCCCTACACTGGACCGCTGGGCCACTAGGGAGGCCCTACACTAGACCGCTGGGCCACTAGGGAGGCCCTACACTAGACCGCTGGGCCACTAGGGAGGCCCTACACTAGACCGCTGGGCCACTAGGGAGGCCCTACACTAGACCGCTGGGCCACTAGGGGAGGCCCTACACTAGACCGCTGGGCCACTAGGAGGCCCTACACTAGACCGCTGGGCCACTAGGGAGGCCCTACACTAGACCGCTGGGCCACTAGGGAGGCCCTACACTAGACCGCTGGGCCACTAGGGGAGGCCCTACACTAGACCGCTGGGCCACTAGGGGAGGCCCTACACTAGACCGCTGGGCCACTAGGAGGCCCTAAACTAGACCGCTGCACCACTAGGGAGGCCCTACACTGGACCGCTGCACCACTAGGGAGGCCCTACACTAGACCCCTACACTAGACCGCTGCACCACTAGGGAGGCCCTACACTAGACCGCTGCACCACTAGGGAGGCCCTACACTAGACCGCTGGGCCACTAGGGAGGCCCTACACTAGACCGCTGCACCACTAGGGAGGCCCTACACTAGACCCCACCGCTGGGCCACTAGGGAGGCCCTACACTAGACCGCTGGGCCACTAGGGAGCCCCTACACTAGACCCCTACACTAGACCGCTGGGCCACTAGGGGAGCCCCTACACTAGACCGCTGGGCCACTAGGGAGGCCCTACACTAGACCGCTGGGCCACTAGGGAGGCCCTACACTAGACCGCTGGGCCACTAGGGAGGCCCTACACTAGACCGCTGGGCCACTAGGGAGGCCCTACACTAGACCGCTGGGCCACTAGGGAGGCCCTACACTAGACCGCTGGGCCACTAGGGAGCCCCTACACTAGACCCCTACACTAGACCGCTGCACCACTAGGGAGGCCGTACACTAGACCGCTGCACCACTAGGGAGGCCCTACACTAGACCGCTGGGCCACTAGGGAGGCCCTACACTAGACCGCTGGGCCACTAGGGAGGCCCTACACTAGACCGCTGGGCCACTAGGGAGGCCCTACACTAGACCGCTGCACCACTAGGGAGGCCCTACACTAGACCCCTACACTAGACCGCTGCACCACTAGGGAGGCCCTACACTAGACCCCTACACTAGACCGCTGGGCCACTAGGGAGCCCCTACACTAGACCCCTACACTAGACCGCTGGGCCACTAGGGAGGCCCTACACTAGACCGCTGGGCCACTAGGGAGGCCCTACACTAGACCGCTGCACCACTAGGGATGCCCTACACTAGACCGCTGCACAACTAGGGAGGCCCTACACTAGACCGCTGCACCACTAGGGAGGCCCTACACTAGACCGCTGGGCCACTAGGGAGGCCCTACACTAGACCGCTGGGCCACTAGGGAGGCCCTACACTAGACCGCTGGGCCACTAGGGAGGCCCTACACTAGACCGCTGGGCCACTAGGGAGGCCCTACACTAGACCGCTGGGCCACTAGGGAGGCCCTACACTAGACCGCTGGGCCACTAGGGAGGCCCTACACTAGACCGCTGGGCCACTAGGGAGCCCCTACACTAGACCCCTACACTAGACCGCTGGGCCACTAGGGAGGCCCTACACTAGACCGCTGGGCCACTAGGGAGGCCCTACACTAGACCGCTGGGCCACTAGGGAGGCCCTACACTAGACCGCTGCACCACTAGGGAGGCCCTACACTAGACCGCTGGGCCACTAGGGAGGCCCTACACTAGACCGCTGCACCACTAGGGAGGCCCTACACTAGACCGCTGGGCCACTAGGGAGGCCCTACACTAGACCGCTGCACCACTAGGGAGGCCCTACACTAGACCGCTGGGCCACTAGGGAGGCCCTACACTAGACCGCTGCACCACTAGGGAGGCCCTACACTAGACCCCTACACTAGACCGCTGGGCCACTAGGGAGGCCCTACACTAGACCGCTGGGCCACTAGGGAGGCCCTACACTAGACCCCTACACTAGACCGCTGGGCCACTAGGGGAGGCCCTACACTAGACCGCTGGGCCACTAGGGAGGCCCTACACTAGACCCCACAGACCGCTGGGCCACTAGGGAGGCCCTACACTAGACCGCTGCACCACTAGGGAGGCCCTACACTAGACCGCTGGGCCACTAGGGGAGCCCCTACACTAGACCCCTACACTAGACCGCTGGGCCACTAGGGAGCCCCTACACTAGACCGCTGCACCACTAGGGAGGCCCTACACTAGACCGCTGGGCCACTAGGGAGGCCCTACACTAGACCGCTGGGCCACTAGGGAGGCCCTACACTAGACCGCTGGGCCACTAGGGAGGCCCTACACTAGACCGCTGGGCCACTAGGGAGGCCCTACACTGGACCGCTGGGCCACTAGGGAGGCCCTACACTAGACCGCTGGGCCACTAGGGAGGCCCTACACTAGACCGCTGGGCCACTAGGGAGGCCCTACACTAGACCGCTGGGCCACTAGGGAGGCCCTACACTAGACCGCTGGGCCACTAGGGAGGCCCTACACTAGACCGCTGGGCCACTAGGGAGGCCCTACACTAGACCGCTGGGCCACTAGGGAGCCCCTACACTAGACCCCTACACTAGACCGCTGCACCACTAGGGAGGCCCTACACTAGACCGCTGGGCCACTAGGGAGCCCCTACACTAGACCCCTACACTAGACCGCTGCACCACTAGGGAGGCCCTACACTAGACCGCTGGGCCACTAGGGAGCCCCTACACTAGACCCCTACACTAGACCGCTGGGCCACTAGGGAGCCCCTACACTAGACCGCTGCACCACTAGGGAGGCCCTGCACTAGACCGCTGGGCCACTAGGGAGGCCCTACACTAGACCGCTGGGCCACTAGGGAGGCCCTACACTAGACCGCTGGGCCACTAGGGAGCCCCTACACTAGACCGCTGGGCCACTAGGGAGGCCCTACACTAGACCGCTGGGCCACTAGGGAGCCCCTACACTAGACCCCTACACTAGACCGCTGCACCACTAGGGAGGCCCTACACTAGACCGCTGGGCCACTAGGGAGGCCCTACACTAGACCGCTGGGCCACTAGGGAGGCCCTACACTAGACCGCTGGGCCACTAGGGAGGCCCTACACTAGACCCCTACACTAGACCGCTGGGCCACTAGGGAGGCCCTACACTAGACCGCTGCACCACTAGGGAGGCCCTACACTAGACCGCTGGGCCACTAGGGAGCCCCTACACTAGACCGCTGCACCACTAGGGATGCCCTACACTAGACCGCTGGGCCACTAGGGAGGCCCTACACTAGACCGCTGGGCCACTAGGGAGCCCCTACACTAGACCCCTACACTAGACCGCTGGGCCACTAGGGAGGCCCTACACTAGACCGCTGGGCCACTAGGGAGAACCTACACTAGACCGCTGCACCACTAGGGAGGCCCTACACTAGACCGCTGGGCCACTAGGGAGGCCCTACACTAGACCGCTGGGCCACTAGGGAGGCCCTACACTAGACCGCTGGGCCACTAGGGAGGCCCTACACTAGACCGCTGCACCACTAGGGAGGCCCTACACTAGACCGCTGGTTCACTAGGGAGGCCCTACACTAGACCGCTGCACCACTAGGGAGGCCCTACACTAGACCGCTGGGCCACTAGGGAGGCCCTACACTAGACCGCTGCACCACTAGGGAGGCCCTACACTAGACCGCTGGGCCACTAGGGAGGCCCGCTACACTAGACCCCTACACTAGACCGCTGGGCCACTAGGGAGGCCCTACACTAGACCGCTGGGCCACTAGGGAGGCCCTACACTAGACCGCTGGGCCACTAGGGAGGCCCTACACTAGACCGCTGGGCCACTAGGGAGGCCCTACACTAGACGGCTGGGCCACTAGGGAGGCCCTACACTAGACCGCTGCACCACTAGGGAGGCCCTACACTAGACCGCTGGGCCACTAGGGAGGCCCTACACTAGACCGCTGGGCCACTAGGGAGGCCCTACACTAGACCCCTACACTAGACCGCTGGGCCACTAGGGAGGCCCTACACTAGACCGCTGCACCACTAGGGAGGCCCTACACTAGACCGCTGGGCCACTAGGGAGGCCCTACACTAGACCGCTGCACCACTAGGGAGGCCCTACACTAGACCGCTGGGCCACTAGGGAGGCCCTACACTAGACCCCTACACTAGACCGCTGCACCACTAGGGAGGCCCTACACTAGACCGCTGGGCCACTAGGGAGGCCCTACACTAGACCGCTGGGCCACTAGGGAGCCCCTACACTAGACCCCTACACTAGACCGCTGGGTCACTAGGGAGGCCCTACACTAGACCGCTGGGCCACTAGGGAGCCCCTACACTAGACCCCTACACTAGACCGCTGCACCACTAGGGAGCCCCTACACTAGACCGCTGGGCCACTAGGGAGCCCCTACACTAGACCGCTGGGCCACTAGGGAGGCCCTACACTAGACCGCTGGGCCACTAGGGAGGCCCTACACTAGACCGCTGGGCCACTAGGGAGGCCCTACACTAGACCCCTACACTAGACCGCTGGGCCACTAGGGAGGCCCTACACTAGACCGCTGGGCCACTAGGGAGGCCCTACACTAGACCGCTGGGCCACTAGGGAGCCCCTACACTAGACCGCTGCACCACTAGGGAGGCCCTACACTAGACCGCTGGGCCACTAGGGAGGCCCTACACTAGACCGCTGGGCCACTAGGGAGGCCCTACACTAGACCGCTGGGCCACTAGGGAGGCCCTACACTAGACCGCTGGGCCACTAGGGAGGCCCTACACTAGACCGCTGCGCCACTAGGGAGGCCCTACACTAGACCGCTGGGCCACTAGGGGAGGCCCTACACTAGACCGCTGCACCACTAGGGAGGCCCTACACTAGACCGCTGCACCACTAGGGAGGCCCTACACTAGACCGCTGGGCCACTAGGGAGGCCCTACACTAGACCGCTGGGCCACTAGGGAGCCCCTACACTAGACCCCTACACTAGACCGCTGGGCCACTAGGGAGGCCCTACACTAGACCGCTGGGCCACTAGGGAGGCCCTACACTAGACCCCTACACTAGACCGCTGGGCCACTAGGGAGCCCCTACATTTCTATTTTGAATCCCAGCCCCCAGGAGGCCTTTTGCCTCTTGGTAGGCCGTCATTGTAAATAAGAGTTTGTCCTTAGCTGACTTACCTAGTTAAATAAAGGTGAAATAAATAAAATGTGAACGTCCTCTGTTGAATAAACGTGTATTTGCCTCCCTCTGGTGGTCGGCTGCATCATTACATCCATTTATATCACTTCACTGCAACGTTACGTCAAAGGGGCGGTCCTTAGAAAAACATTTATCCAGCTAAATAAGTAAAGAAGTCATTTTGTGTGGAAGTCAAACATTTGTTTTACATCAGAGGCAGACACATTGCATATGTTCAGAAGGACAATATGGAGCCCTTTACATAGCACTTTCCTCTTGTCTGTTTAAATGGCCCAAATCTTGATTTAGACGTTCACAAACGTAACAGATATTGACTATCACTAATGTCATTTTGCAGGGCTCTGGCAGTGCTCCTCCTGCTCCTCCTTGCACAAAGGCGGAGGTAGCGGTCCTGCTGCTGGGTTGTTGCCCTCCTACGGCCTCCTCCACGTCTCCTGATGTACTGGCCTGTCTCCTGGTAGCGCCTCCATGCTCTGGACACTACGCTGACAGACACAGCAAACCTTCTTGCCACAGCTCGCATTGATGTGCCATCCTGGATGAGCTGCACTACCTGAGCCACTTGTGTGGGTTGTAGACTCCGTCTCATGCTACCACTAGAGTGAAAGCACCGCCAGCATTCAAAAGTGACCAAAACATCAGCCAGGAAGCATAGGAACTGAGAAGTGGTCTGTGGTCACCACCTGCAGAACCACTCCTTTATTGGGGGTGTCTTGCTAATTGCCTATAATTTCCACCTGTTGTCTATTCCATTTGCACAACAGCATGTGAAATGTATTGTCAATCAGTGTTGCTTCCTAAGTGGACAGTTTGATTTCACAGAAGTGTGATTGACTTGGAGTTACATTGTGTTGTTTAAGTGTTCCCTTTATTTTTTTGAGCAGTGTATATACAATATATGTATATTCCGGACTCTGACATTTACTCTGACTTAGCCATTAGTCTGGGTAGCCATGATTAGATGTTCAGGAGTCTTATGGCTTGGGGGTAGAAGCTGTTTAGAAGCCTCTTGGACCTAGACTTGGCACTCCGGTACCGCTTGCCGTGCGGTAGCAGAGAGAACAGACTATGACTAGGGTGGCTGGAGTCTTTGTCAATTTCTAGGGCCTTCCTCTGACACCGCCTGGTATAGAGGTCCTGGATGGCAGGAAGCTTGGCCCCATTGATGTACTGGGCCATATGCACTACGCTCTGTAGTGCCTTGCGGTCGGAGGCCGAGCAGTTGCCATACCAGACAGTGATGCAACAAGTCAGGATGCTCTCGATGGTGCAGCTGTAGAACCTTTTGAGGATCTGAGGACCCATGCCAAATCTTGAGGGGGAATAGGTTTTGTCGTGCCTCTTCACGACTGTCTTGGTGTGCTTGGACCATGTTAGTTTGTTGGTGATGTGGACACCAAGGAACTTGAAGCTCTCAACCTGCTCCACTACAGCCCCGTCGATGAGAATGGGGGTGTGCTCTGTCCTCTTCTTTTTCCTGTAGTCCACAATTCTCCTTTGTCTTGATCACGTTGAGGGAGAGGTTGTTGTCCTGGCACCACACTGCCAGGTCTCTGGCCTCCTCCCTATAGGCTGTCTCGTCGTTGACGGTGATCAGGCCTACCACTGTTGTGTCGTCAGTAAACTTAATGATGGTGTTGGAGTCGTGCTTGGCCATGCAGTCATGAGTGAACATGGAGTACAGGAGGGGACTGAGCACGCACCCCTGAGGGGCCCCCGTGTTGAGGATCAGCGTGGCGCATGTGTTGTTACCTACCCTTACCACCTGGGGGCGGCCCGTCAGGAAATCCAGGATCCAGTTGTAGAGGGAGGTGTTTAGTCCCAGGGTCCTTAGCTTGGTGATGAGCTTTGAGGGCACTATGGTGTTGAATGCTGAGCTGTAGTCAATGAATAGCATTCTCACGTAGGTGTTCCTCTTGTCCAGGTGGGAAAGGGCAGTGTGGAGTGCAATAGAGATTGCATCATCTGTGGATCTGTTGGGGCGGTATAAGAATTGGAGTGGGTCTAGTGTTTCTGGGATAATGGTGCTGATGTGAGCCATGACCAGCCTTTCAAAGTACTTCATGGCTACAGACGTCAGTGCTACGGGTCAGTAGTCATTTAGGCAGGTTACCTTAGTGTTCTTGGGCACAGGGACTGTGCCCAAGAACCCATATAGTGAGTTATGTGAGTTAATTTGACCAGTATGTGAGTTACAGTGAGGGAAAAAAGTATTTGATCCCCTGCTGATTTTGTACGTTTGCCCACTGACAAAGAAATGATCAGTCTATAATTTTAATGGTAGGTTTATTTGAACAGTGAGAGACAGAATTATATTTTCCTATCAGACTTTTCATCCTTCTACAAAATATACTTTCCTGCAACCCGCCTCACTCAATGTGGAATGGATTCTATTATTGACTTACCTTTTATCTAGAATCTCCAGTTGAAACTAGCTAGCCAGCTAACTAGCTACTTGCTATTAGCCACAGTTGCTATTTCACCCAGAACATTGGATTTTCTGCCGGAATAATTTAATCACTGGACATTAATCACCGGATCGCAACTAGCTAGCCGCAACCGAATGGATGTTGCTGTTTGGCTAATCACCACTGCCCCCGATGTAAGCACCAGTTAGCCTCGAGCTAGCGGGAGTAGCCAGCTAACTAGCTACTTGCTATCAGCTACCGTTAGCGGTTTTTCACCATTGTCCGTGGCCTGCACCACCTACCAGCCAGCTCTAGTCTGGACTATTATTCGGCCAGTCTGCACTGTCTGCACAGCGCGTTATCGACCCAGAACATATCAGTTTTTCTGCCGGAATCACTGAATCACTGGACCTTTAACTCCGGATTCATCGCTACCAGCTAGCTGCAACAAAATGGACGTTGAGGTCTGGCTAATCATCCTGAGCTAGGCCCATCTCCCATCTCCCATCTCCCGGCTATCTACCTCTCTGTCAACCGGACGGGACCACCTAGTGTTGACACGGAGCCCAGCCGATCCTACACGACTGGTCTGCCGACGAAATCATCTGATGAGGTAGATTTTACAACAGGCTTCCCGTTACGACGTTGACCACGAAGAATCCATCTGCTAGCCCCGGCCTGCTAGCACACGCTAGCCGTGGCCTCTTGCTCGCTAGTGCTATAGCAGCCCATGAACTACCTCTGAACTATCCTATTGCTGTTCACCGGACCTTATGATAACTCAGCTATACAGCTGATGTCTGCTGGACTGTTCCTTTTTACGGTACTGCATCCTGTTTATGTTTAGCCTCAGCCCAAACTGTGTCGTCATTACCAGCTGTTGTCTTAGCTCTCTCAAATTACACCTTGATTGCTTTATGCCTCTCTCCCTTGTCAATATGGTTAGCTTATTGTTGTTTCGGTTATTTCTAATTGTACTATTTCACTGTAGATCCCCCAGCCCAGCTAAATGCGGAGACCGACTCAATTGGTGCCTCCAGTGATGCTATCTCTTTCATTGTTACCCAACGCTTAGGTTTACCTCCACTTTACTCATATCCTTCCATATCCTTGTCTGTACATAATGCCCTGAATCTTTTCTACAACGCCCGGAAATCTGCCCCCTTTATTCTATGTACCCAACGCACTAGAAGACCAGTTCTTAAAGCCTTTAGCCGTATCCTTATTCTAGTCCTCCTCTGTTCCTCTGGTGATGTAGAGGCTAACCCAGGCCCTGCAGCCCTCAGTATCACTCCTACTCCCCAGGCGCTATCATTTGCTGACTTCTGTAATCGCAAAAGTATTGGTTTCTTGCACGTAAATATCAGAAGTCTACTTCCTAAGTTTGAGTTATTCACTGCGTTAGCACACTCCGCCAACCCTGATGTTCTAGCAGTGTCTGAATCCTGGCTTAGGAAGGCCACCAAAAATTCTGAAATTTCCATCCCCAACTATAACATTTTCCGTCTAGATAGAACTGCCAAAGGGGGTGGAGTTGCAATCTACTGTAGAGATAGCCTGCAGAGCTCTATCATACTATCCAGGTCTGTGCCCAAACAGTTTGAGCTTCTACTTCTAAAAATCCACCTTTCCAGAAATAAGTCTCTCAATGTTGCCGCTTGCTACAGACCCCCCTCAGCCCCCAGCTGTGCCCTGGATACCATATGTGAATTGATTGCCCCCCAGTTCGTACTGCTTGGTGACCTAAATTGGGATATGCTTAACACCCCGGCCATCCTACAATCCAAACTAGATGCCCTCAATCTCACACAAATTATCAACGAACCTACCAGGTACAACCCTAAATCCGTAAACATGGGTACCCTCATAGATATCATCCTGACTAACTTACCCTCTAAATACACCTCCGCTGTCTTCAACCAGGATCTCAGCGATCACTGCCTTATTGCCTGCGTCCGTAACAGGTCCGCGGTCAAACGACCACCCCTCATCACTTTCAAACGCTCCCTAAAACACTTTAGCGAGCAGGCCTTCCTAATTGACCTGGCCCAGGTATCCTGGATGGATATAGATCTCATTCCATCAGTAGAGGATGCCTGGTTGTTCTTTAAAAGTAATTTCCTCTCAATCTTAAATAAACATGCCCCATTCAAAAATACAGAACTAAGAACAGATATAGCCCCTGGTTCTCCTCAGACTTGACTGCCCTTGACCAGCACAAAAACATCCTGTGGCGTACTGCATTAGCATTAAATAGCCCCCGCGATATGCAACTTTTCAGGGAAGTTAGGAACCAATATACACAAGCAGTCAGGAAAGCAAAGGCTAACTTTTTCAAAAAGAAATTTGCATCCTGTAGCACTAACTCCAAAAAGTTTTGGGACACTGTAAAGTCCATGGAGAATAAGAGCACTTCCTCCCAGCTGCCCACTGCACTGAGGCTAGGAAACACTATCACCACCGATAAATCTACAATAATCGAGAATTTCAACAAGCATTTTGCTACGGCTGGCCATGCTTTCCACCTGGCTACCACTACCCCGGCCACCAACTCTGCACCCTCCGCTGCAACTTGCCCATGCCCCCCCCGCTTCTCCTTCACACAAATTCAGACAGCTGATGTTCTGAAAGAGCTGCAAAATCTGGACCCCTACAAATCAGCTGGGCTAAACAATCTGGGCCCTTTCTTTCTAAAACTAGCCGCAGAAATTGTCGCAACCCCTATTACTAGCCTGTTCAACCTCTCTTTCGTAACGTCTGAGATCCCCAGAGATTGGAAAGCTGCCGCGGTCATCCCCCTCTTCAAAGAGGGTGACACTCCTAGATCCAAACTGTTACAGACCTATATCCATCCTGCCCTGCCTTCAAAGTATTTGAAAGCCAAGATAACAAACAGATCACCAACCATTTCGAATCCCACCGTACCTCTCCGCTATGCAATCCGGTTTCCGAGCTGGTCATGGGTGCACTTCAGCCACGCTCAAGGTCCTAAACGATATTATAACCGCGATCGATAATAGACAGTACTGTGCAGCCGTCTTCATCGACCTGGCCAAGGCTTTCGACTCTGTCAACCACTGCATTCTTATTGGCAGACTAAATAGCCTTGGTTTCTCAAATGACTGCCTCGCCTGGTTCACCAACTACTTCTCAGATAGAGTTCAATGTGTGAAATCGGAGGGCCTGTTGTCTGGACCTATGGCAGTCTCTATGGGGGTGCCACAGGGTTCAATTCTTGGGCCGACTCTTTTTTCCGTGTATATCAATGATGTCGCTCTTGCTGCTGGTGACTCTCAGATCCACCTCTACGCAGACGACACCATTTTGTATACATCTGGCCCTTCATTGGACACTGTGTTAACAAACCTCCAAACGAGCTTCAATGCCATACAACACTCCTTCAGTAGCCTCCAACTGCTCTTAAACACTAGTAAAACTAAATGCATGCTCTTCAATCGAACGCTGCTGGCACCCGCCCACCCGACTAGAATCACCACTCTTGACGGGTCTGACCTAGAGTATGTGGACAACTACAAATACCTAGGTGTCTGGTTAGACTGTAAACTCTCCTTCCAGACTCACATTAAGAATCTCCAATCCAAAGTTAAATCTAGAATCGGCTTCCTATTTCGCAACAAAGCCTCCTTCACTCATGCTACCAAACATGCCCTCGTAAAACTGACTATCCTACCGATCCTTGACTTCGGCGATGTCATTTACAAAATAGCCTCCAACACTCTACTCAGCAAATTGGATGTAGTCTATCACAGTGCCATCCGTTTTGTCTCCAAAGCCCCATACACTACCCACCATTGTGACCTGTACGCTCTTGTTGGCTGGTCCTCGCTACATGTTCGTCGTCAAACCCACTGGCTCCAGGCCATCTATAAATCACTGCTAGGCAAATCCCCGCCTTATCTTAGCTCATTGGTCACCATAGCAGCACCCACCCGTAGTCTGCGCTCCAGCAGGTATATCTCACTGGTCATTCCCAAAGCCAACACCTCCTTTGGCCGCCATTCCTTCCAGTTCTCTGCTGCCAATGACAGGAACGAATTGCAAAAATCTCTGAAGCTGGAGACTCTTATCTCCCTCACTAACTTTAAGCATCAGTTGTCAGAGCACCTTACCGATCACTGCACATGTACACAGCCCATCTGAAATTAGCCCACCCAACTACCTCATCCCTATATTGTTATTTATTTTGCTCTTTTGCACCCCAGTATCTCTATTTGCACATAATCTCTTGCACATCTAGCATTCCAGTGTTAATACTAATTGTAATTATTTTGCACTATAGCCTATTTATTGCCTTACCTCCATAACTTGCTACATTTGCACACACTGTATATATATTTTCTGTTGTATTTTATGACCTTATGTTTTTTTTTACCCCATATGTAACTCTGTGTTGTTGTTTTTATCGCACTGCTTTGCTTTATCTTGGCCAGGTCGCAGTTGTAAATGAGAACTTGTTCTCAACTGGCTTACCTGGTTAAATAAAGGTGAAAAAAAAAATAAAAAAATCCAGAAAAATGCATGTCAAAAATGTTATGAATTGATTTGCATTTTAATGAGGGAAATAAGTATTTGAACCCTCTCAATCAGAAATATTTCTGGCTCCCAGGTGTCTTTTAAACAAGTAACGAGCTGAGATTAGGAGCACACTCTTAAAGGGAGTGCTCCTAATCTCAGCTTGTTACCTGTATAAAAGACACCTGTCCACAGAAGCAATCAATCAATCAGATTCCAAACTCTCCACCATGGCCAAGACCAAAGAACTCTCCAAGGATGTCAGGGACAAGATTGTAGACCTACACAAGGCTGGAATGGGCTACAAGACCATCGCCAAGCAGCTTGGTGAGAAGGTGACAACAGTTGATGTGATTATTCGCAAATGGAAGAAACACAAAAGCACTGTCAATCTCCCTCAGCCTGGGGCTCCATGCAAGATCTCATCTCGTGGAGTTGCAATGATCATGAGAACGGTGAGGAATCAGCCCAGGAGGATCTTGTCAATGATCTCAAGGCAGCTGGGACCATAGTCACCAAGAAAACAATTGGTAACACACTACGCCGTGAAGGACTGAAATCCTGCAGCGCCCGCAAGGTCCCCCTGCTCAAGAAAGCACATATACATGCCTGTCTGAAGTTTGCCAATGAACATCTGAATGATTCAGAGGAGAACTGGGTGAAAGTGTTGTGGTCAGATGAGACCAAAATGGAGCTCTTTGGCATCAACTCAACTCGCCGTATTTGGAGGAGGAGGAATGCTGCCTATGACCCCAAGAACACCATCCCCACCGTCAAACATGGAGGTGGAAACATTATGCTTTGGGGGTGTTTTTCTGCTAAGGGGACAGGACAACTTCACCGCATCAAAGGGACGTTGGACGGGGCCATGTATCGTCAAATCTTGGGTGAGAACCTCCTTCCCTCAGCAAGGGCATTGAAAATGGGTCGTGGATGGGTATTCCAGCATGACAATGACCCAAAACACACGGCCAAGGAAACAAAGGCGTGGCTCAAGAAGAAGCACATTAAGGTCCTGGAGTGGCCTAGCCAGTCTCCAGATCTTAATCCCATAGAACATCTGTGGAGGGAGCTGAAGGTTCGAGTTGCCAAACGTCAGCCTCGAAACCTTAATGACTTGGAGAAGATCTGCAAAGAGGAGTGGGACAAAATCCCTCCTGAGATGTGTGCAAACCTGGTGGCCAACTACAAGAAACGTATGACCTCTGTGATTGCCAACAAGGGTTTTGCCACCAAGTACTAAGTCATGTTTTGCATAGGGGTCAAATACTTATTTCCCTCATTAAAATGCAAATCAATTTATAACATTTTGACATGCGTTTTTCTGGATTTTTGTGTTGTTATTCTGTCTCTCACTGTTCAAATAAACCTACCATTACAATTATAGACTGATCATGTCTTTGTCAGTGGGAAAACGTACAAAATCAGATCAAATACTTTTTTCCCTCACTGTAATTTGACCATTGGAAAAAGGGCTACTGCCTAAATAATGCAATGCTGGTTTCAGTGGATTGATTTAGTATCTGACTTGAAATGGTCATGGTATAACTGGCTTGCCTCTATTCACCATATTCACCATATTCAGCATATTCACCATATTCACCATATTCACCATATTCACCATATTCACCATATTCACCATATTCAGCATATTCACCATATTCACCATATTCACCATATTCAGCATATTCAGCATATTCACCATATTCACCATATTCACCATATTCACCATATTCACCATATTCAGCATATTCAGCATATTCACCATATTCACCATATTCACCATATTCACCATATTCACCATATTCAGCATATTCACCATATTCACCATATTCACCATATTCACCATATTCAGCATATTCACCATATTGTCACGATCGTCAGGGAGAGAAGTAGACCAAGGCGCAGCGTGTGAAACAAACATAACTTTAATTAGTTAAAGTATACCAAAACACGACTCGTGAAGTCCACGGTAAACAATACCGACACGGAACAAAAACCCACAAACACAAAGTGAAACACAGACAGTTAAATATGGCTCCCAATCAGAGACAACCAGCCGACAGCTGACACTCGTTGCCTCTGATTGGGAGTCACACAGGCAAACATAGAAACAGACAACCTAGAACACCCAAACAAAGAAACAGAACACAATGAATGAACACACCCTGGCTCAACATATAGAGTCCCAGAGCCAGGGTGTGACACATATTCAGCATATTCAGCATACTCACCATATTACATTTACATTTACATTTTAGTCATTTAGCAGACGCTCTTATCCAGAGCGACTTACAGGAGCAATTAGGGTTAAGTGCCTTGCTCAAGGGCACATTAACGTCATTTAGCAGACGCTCTTAGCCAGAGCGACTCACAAATTGGTGCGTTCACCCTATAGCCAGTGGGATAACTCCCAGGTATTCCTTAAAGAGGTGGGGTTTCAAATGTCTCCGGAAGGTGGTGAGTGACTCCGCTGTCCTGGCGTCGTGAGGGAGCTTGTTCCACCATTGGGGTGCCAGGGCAGCGAACAGTTTTGACTGGGCTGAGCGGGAACTATGCTTCCGCAGAGGAAGGGGAGCCAGCAGGCCAGAGGTGGATGAGCGCAATGCCCTCGTTTGGGTGTAGGGACTGATCAGAGCCTGAAGGTACAGAGGTGCCGTTCCCCTCACTGCTCCATAGGCAAGCACCATGGTCTTGTAGCGGATGCGAGCTTCAACTGGAAGCCAGTGGAGTGTGCGGAGGAGGGGGGTGACGTGAGAGAACTTGGGAAGGTTGAACACCAGACGGGCTGCGGCATTCTGGATGAGTTGTAGGGGTTTAATGGCACAGGCAGGGAGGCCAGCCAACAGCGAGTTGCAGTAGTCCAGACGGGAGATGACAAGTGCCTGGATTAGGACCTGTGCCGCTTCCTGTGTCAAGGCAGGTCGTCACTCTCCGAATGTTGTAGAGCATGAACCTGCAGGAGCGGGTCACCGCCTTGATGTTGGCGGAGAACGACAGGGGTGTTGTCCAGGGTCACGCCTAGGCTCTTCGCACTCTGGGAGGAGGACACAGCGGAGTTGTCAACCGTGATGGCGAGATCATGGAACGGGCAGTCCTTCCCGGGGAGGAAGAGCAGCTCCGTCTTGCCAGGGTTCAGCTTGAGGTGGTGATCCGTCATCCATACTGATATGTCTGCCAGACATGCAGAGATGCGATTCGCCACCTGGTTATCAGAAGGGGGAAAGGAGAAGATTAGTTGTGTATCGTCAGCGTAGCAATGATAGGAGAGGCCATGTGAGGATATGACAGAGCCAAGTGACTTGGTGTATAGGGAGAAAAGGAGAGGGCCTAGAACTGAGCCTTGGGGACACCAGTGGTGAGAGCACGTGGTGCGGAGACAGCTTCTCGCCACGCCACTTGGTAGGAGCGACCGGTCAGGTAGGACGCAATCCAGGAGTGAGCCGCGCCGGAGATGCCCAGCTCGGAGAGGGTGGAGAGGAGGATCTGATGGTTCACAGTGTCAAAGGCAGCAGACAGGTCTAGAAGGACAAGAGCAGAGGAGAGAGAGTTAGCTTTAGCAGTGCGGAGAGTCTCCGTGACACAGAGAAGAGCAGTCTCAGTTGAATGACCAGTCCTGAAACCTGATTGGTTTGGATCAAGAAGGTCATTCTGAGAGAGATAGCAAGAGAGTTGGCTAAAGACGGCACGCTCAATAGTTTTGGAAAGAAAAGAAAGAAGGGATACTGGTCTGTAGTTGTTGACATCAGTGGGGTCGAGTGTTGGTTTTTTTGAGAAGGGGAGCAACTCTCGCTCTCTTGAAGACGGAAGGGACATGGCCAGCGGTCAAGGATGAGTTGATCAGCGAGGTGAGGTAGGGGGAGAAGGTCACCGGAGATGGTCTGGAGAAGGGAGGAGGGGATGGGGTCAAGCGGGCAGGTTGTTGGGCGGCCTGCAGTCACAAGTCGCAGGATTTTATCTGGAGAGAGAGGGGAGAAAGAAGTCAAAGCATAGGGTAGGGCAGTGTGAGCAGGACCAGCAGTGTCATTAGACTTAACAAACGAGGATCGGATGTCGTCAACCTTCTTTTCAAAGTGGTTGACGAAGTCATCCACAGAGAGAGAGGGGGGGGATTCAGGAGGGGAGGAAAATGTGGCAAAGAGCTTCCTAGGGTTAGAGGCAGATGCTTGGAATTTAGAGTGGTAGAAGGTGGCCTTAGCAGCAGAAACAGATGAAGAAAATGTAGAGAGGAGGGAGTGAAAAGATGCCAGGTCGGCAGGAGTTTAGTTTTCTTCCATTTCCGCTCCGCTGCCCGGGAGCTCTGTTCTGTGAGCTCGCAGTGAGTCATCAAGCCACGGAGCTGGAGGGGAGGACCGAGCCGGCCGGGAGGATAGGGGGACACAGAGAGTCAAAGGATGCAGAGGGAGGAGAGGAGGGTTGAGGGAGGCAGAATCAGGAGATTGGAGGGAGAAGGATTGAGCAGAGGGAAGAGATGATAGGATGGAAGAGGAGAGAGTAGTGGGAGAGAGAGAGCGAAGGTTGCGGCGGCGCATTACCATCTGTGTAGGGGCAGAGTGAGTAGTGTGGGAGGAGAGCGAGAGAGAAAAGGAAACAAAGTAGTGGTCGGAGACATGGAGGGGAGTTGCAGTGAGATTAGTAGAGGAGCAGCATCTAGTGAAGATGAGGTCAAGCGTATTGCCTGCCTTGTGAGTAGGGGGGGACGGTGAGAGGGTGAGGTCAAAAGAGTGAGGAGTGGAAAGAAGGAGGCAGAGAGAAATGAGTCAAATGTGGACATAGGGAGGTTGAAATCCCCCAAAACTGTGAGGGGTGAACCATCCTCAGGAAAGGAACTTATCAAGGCGTCAAGCTCATTGATGAACTCTCCAAGGGAACCTGGAGGGCGATAGATGACAAGGATATTAAGCTTAAATGGGCTAGTGACTGTGACAGCATGGAATTCAAATGAGGAGATAGACAGATGGGTTAGGGGAAAAATTGAGAATGTCCACTTGGGAGAGATGAGGATTCCTGTACCACCACCCCTCTGACCAGATGCTCTCGGGGTATGCGAGAACACATGGTCAGACGAGGGAGAGAGCAGTAGGAGTAGCAGTGTTTTCAGTGGTGATCCATGTTTCCGTCAGCGCCAGGAAGTCGAGGGACTGGAGGTTGGCATAGGCTGGGATGAAGTCAGCTTTGTTGGCAGCAGAACGGCAGTTCCAGAGGCTGCCTGCGACCTGGAACTCCAGGTGAGGGGTGCGTGCAGGGACCACCAGGTTAGAGAGGCAGCAGCCGCGCGGTGTGGTGCGTTTGTGTAGCCTGTGCAGAGAGGAGAGAACAGGGATAGGCAGAGGCATAGTTGACAGGCTGTAGCAAATGGCTACAAAAATGCAGAGGAGATCGGAATGAAATGAGCTAACATCTGGGAGAGGAGAGAGCAGGGCCTCCCTCACCAAAACTTCTACCTCAGAAACTAAAATTGTTTCACTGAACCACCCGAACAAAAACTCTCCCAACTTCCACCTTTAGAAATCAGAATTGTTGTGAACCACAGCGGTTCAATGTTTAAAGGAATAGACTCAACCCACTTTATTCAGCTAGCTAACTATGACACCATAGCTAACTAGCATGCTAGCATCCAATAACACACAGTTTAACACACAGTTTAGCACTAACACTTGGTCACAACAAACCACCAATAGTGTGTTAACTAGCTAACTAGCATGCTAGCATCCAGTAACACACAGTTTAGCACAAACACTTGGTCACAACAAACCACCAATAGTGTGATAACACACTAAACAGATCATTCGTGTCTGTGTCAAGTTCCTTTCATGACGCAGCAATGATTCAACGTTGGCTAGCTAGGACAAGTATATTGTATTTAGCTACTACAGTACAGTTAGCTGAGTCGTGTTGGGTAGCTAGCAATGGCCACTGTGTTGACTTTGTTTGAAGAACGGCTAGCTAGCTAGCTTCGTGCTACACCCGGCACACAATGGCTACTGTGTTGACTCTGACTCTGTTCGAAAACGGCTGGTTAGCTCGCTTCGTGCTAGCAGCCGGCACGGCCGAAGACACTGCCAACCTGCAGTAACTACCCACAACAACCCACGATACCTAGCTATGACGCCGTAGCTAACTAGCAAGCTAGCATCCATTAACACACAATTTAGCACAATACTTGGTTACAACAAACTGCCAAGAGTGTGTTAGCACACTAAACCTGCAGTAACTACCCACAACAACCCACGATACCTAGCTATGACGCCGTAGCTAACTAGCAAGCTAGCATCCATTAACACACAATTTAGCACCAATACTTGGTTACAACAAACTGCCAAGAGTGTGTTAGCACACTAAACAGATAATTCATGTCCGTGTCTAGTTCCTTTCATAACGCATAACGCAGCAAAAATTAAACGTTGGGTAGCAGCACATTAACATTGGAAACAGCTCTCCACCGTTGCTAATCGGTACCAGTAGCTACCCGCTAGCTAGCTAGCCTCGTGCTTCGATACTAACCTACAATTACCTACGGAAACCTACAATAACAACAATACTAACCTATAATAAATACAATACCTAACTACAACTAACTACCTACCTACGATCTAATACATGGTTAAGCTTTACTCAACACCATATGAGAAGCTTACCTCCTGCTTACCTCCAGCTAGAGAAAAAAAATATATTTTGAATATTGGTGGAGGTTGGCATAGGCTGGAGGTATTCACCATATTCACCATATTCACCATATTCACCATATTCAGCATATTCACCATATTCAGCATATTCACCATATTCACCATATTCAGCATATTCACCATATTCACCATATTCACCATATTCACCATATTCACCATATTCAGCATATTCACCATATTCAGCATATTCAGCATATTCACCATATTCAGCATATTCACCATATTCACCATATTCAGCATATTCACCATATTCACCATATTCACCATATTCACCATATTCAGCATATTCACCATATTCACCATATTCACCATGTTCAGCATATTCACCATATTCACCATATTCAGCATATTCACCATATTCACCATATTCACCATATTCATCATATTCACCATATTCATCATATTCACCATATTCAACATATTCAGCATATTCACCATATTCACCATATTCACCATATTCACCATATTCAGCATATTCGCCATATTCACCATATTCACCATATTCAGCATATTCACCATATTCACCATATTCACCATATTCACCATATTCACCATATTCAGCATATTCACCATATTCACCATATTCAGCATATTCAGCATATTCACCATATTCACCATATTCACCATATTCACCATATTCACCATATTCACCATATTCAGCATATTCACCATATTCACCATATTCACCATATTCACCATATTCAGCATATTCACCATATTCAGCATATTCACCATATTCACCATATTCACCATATTCACCATATTCAGCATATTCAGCATATTCACCATATTCACCATATTCACGATATTCACCATATTCACCATATTCAGCATATTCACCATATTCACCATATTCAGCATATTCACCATATTTTCATTGACCTGGCCAAGGCTTTCGACTCTGTCAACCACCGCATTCTTATTGGCAGACTAAATAGCCTTGGTTTCTCAAATGACTGCCTCGCCAGGTTCACCAACTACTTCTCAGATAGAGTTCAATGTGTCAAATCGGAGGGCCTGTTGTCTGGACCTATGGCAGTCTCTATGGGGGTGCCACAGGGTTCAATTCTTGGGCCAACTCTTTTCTCTGTGTATATCAATGACGTCGCTCTTGCTGCTGGTGACTCTCAGATCCACCTCTACGCAGACGACACCATTTTGTATACATCTGGCCCTTCATTGGACACTGTGTTAACAAACCTCCAAACGAGCTTCAATTCCATACAACACTCCTTCAGTAGCCTCCAACTGCTCTTAAACACTAGTAACACTAAATGCATGCTCTTCAACCGAACGCTGCTTGCACCCGCCCACCCGACTAGAATCACTACTCTAGACGGGTCTGACCTAGAGTATGTGGACAACTACAAATATCTAGGTGTCTGGTTAGACTGTAAACTCTCCTTCCAGACTCACATTAAGAATCTCCAATCCAAAGTTAAATCTAGAATCGGTTTCCTATTTCGCAACAAAGCCTCCTTCACTCATGCTGCCAAACATGCCCTCGTAAAACTGACTATCCTACCGATCCTTGACTTCGGTGATGTCATTTACAAAATAGCCTCCAACACTCTACTCAGCAAATTGGATGTTGTCTATCACAGTGCCATCCGTTTTGTCTCCAAAGCCCCAAATAATACCCACCACTGTGACCTGTACGCTCTTGTTGGCTGGTCCTCACTACATATTCGTCGCCAAACCCACTGGCTCCAGGCCATCTATAAATCACTGCTAGGCAAATCCCCGCCTTATCTTAGCTCATTGGTCACCATAGCAACACCCACCCGTAGTCTGCGCTCCAGCGGGTATATCTCACTGGTCATCCCCAAAGCCAACACCTCCTTTGGCCGCAATTCCTTCCAGTTCTCTGCTGCCAATGACTGGAACAAATTGCAAAAATCTCTGAAGCTGGAGACACTTATCTCCCTCACTAACTTTAAGCATCAGTTGTCAGAGCACCTTACCGATCACTGCACCTGTACACAGCCCATCTGAAATTAGCCCGCCCAACTACCTCATCCCTATATTGTTATTTATTTTGCTCATTTGTACCCCAGTATCTCTATTTGCACATCATCTCTTGCACATCATTCCAGTGTTAATACTAAATTGTAATTATTTTGCACTATAGCCTATTTTATTGCCTTACCTCCATAACTTGCTAAATTTGCACACTGTATATTATATGTATTTCTGTTGTATTTTTGACTTTGTTTTGTTTTACCCCATATGTAACTCTGTGTTGTTGTTTTTTTTATCGCACTGCTTTGCTTTATCTTGGCCAGGTCGCAGTTGTAAATGAGAACTTGTTCTCAACTGGTTTACCTGGTTAAATAAAGGTGAAATAAAAAAAATAAAAAAATATTCAGCATATTCACCATATTCAGCATATTCACCATATTCAGCATATTCACCATATTCACCATATTCACCATATTCACCATATTCACCATATTCAGCATATTCACCATATTCACCATATTCACCATTGTGACACTCTGGCTCCATGGACTTTGATTATTGAGCCAGGGTTGTTCATTTTCATTTGGGTGTATTTCTATGTTGGGTTTTCTAGTTGTTCATTTCTATGTTTAGAGTGTTCTTGTTAGTCATATGACTCCCAATCGGAGGTAACGAGTGTCAGCTGTCGGCTCGTTATCTCTGATTGGGAGCCATATTTAAACTGTGTGTTTTCACCTTGTCTTTGTGGGTTTTTGTTCCGTGTTCAGTCGTGTACTGTTGGACTTCACGTGTCGTCAGTGTTTATTGTTTTGGTTAGTGTACTTTATCTTAATAAAGTCATGTTCACTCAACGCGCTGCGCTTTGGTCTACTCATTCGTCAGACGACCGTGACAGAAAAACCCACCACAAAAGGACCAAGCAGCGCGTCCAGGAGCAAAGGGTCTGGACATGGGAGGAACTGTTGGACGGTAAAGGGTCCTGGACTTGGGAGGAGATCCTGGATGGTATGGATCGCCGACCATGGAGCGAGACGGTGGAGAGGCGACGGCGAGAGGAGCAACGGCATCGGCAGGGCCATCGTCGGAAGGACGGGAGGCAACCCAAAAAATTTTTTTGGGGGGGGCACATGGCTTGGGCGGCTGGGCAGCAGGAAGCTGCCACAGGGAGATATGGAGAGAAGGCTATCGGAGTACGGGAGCCATTGGCGAGTAGAGGGAGGGAAGTTGTTGTGGCACGGCGTGAGAGACTGATGTGTGTTACCAGTCCGGTCCGGCCCGTTCCTGATCCCCCAGTTAAGGCCAGTGGTGTGTGTTCCCGGTGCGGACCGACCTGTTCCTACTCACGCATCAGGCCCACGGTGTGCGTCGCCAGCCCAGCTCGGCCTGTTCCTGCTCCACGCACCAGGGATATGGTGCGCCTCGCCAGCCGGCCCGGCCTGTTCCGGCCACTCGCACCAGGGATACGGTGCGCGTCGCCAGCCCAGCCCGGCCTGTTCCTGCTCCACGCACCAGGGATACGGTGCGCTCCGCCAGCCCGGCCCGACCTGTTCCGGCCACTCGCACCAGGGATACGGTGCGCGTCGCCAGCCCGGCCCGGCCTGTTCCGGCCACTCGCACCAGGGATACGGTGCGCCGCCCAGCCCGGCCCGGCCTGTTCCTGCTCCACGCACCAGGGATACGGTGCGCTCGCCAGCCCGGCCCGGTCTGTTCCGGCCACTCGCACCAGGGATACGGTGCAGGCGTCGCCAGCCCGGCCTGTTCCTGCTCCACGCACCAGGGATACGGTGCGCTCGCCAGCCCGGCCCGGCCTGTTCCGGCCACTCGCACCAGGGATACGGTGCGCGTCGCCAGCCCGGCCCGGCCTGTTCCGGCCACTCGCACCAGGGATACGGTGCGCGCGTCGCCAGCCCAGCCCGGCCTGTTCCTGCTCCCCGCACTAGCCCTGAGATGCGTGTCCTCAGCCTGGGACCACCTGTTCCGGCACCACGCATCAGGCCTACAGTCGTCCCCAGGGTCCAGCATGCCCTGTTGCTGCTCCCGCACTAGCCCTGAGATGCGTGTCCTCAGCCTGGGACCACCAGTTCCGGCACCACGCATCAGGCCTACGGTGCGTCCCCAGGGCCCAGCATGCCCTGTTCCTTCTCCCCCGCACTAGCCCTGAGATGCGTGTCCTCAGCCCGGGACCACCAGTTCCGGCACCACGCATCAGGCCTACAGTGCGTCTCAGCCGGCCAGAGTCTGCCGTCTGCCCAACGGCGCCTGAACTGCCCCGTCTGCCCAACGGCGCCTGAACTGCCCGTCTGCCCAACGGCGCTTGAACTGCCCGTCTGCCCCAACGGCGCTAAAGCCGCCCGTCTGTACTGAGCCTGCAAAGCCGCCCGTCTGCCATGAGCCTTCAGAGCCGTCCGCCAGATCGAAGCCGCTAGAGCCGTCCCAGCCAGGATCCGCCAGAGCCGTCCCAGCCAGGATCCGCCAGAGCCGTCCAGCCAGGATCCGCCAGAGCCGTCCAGCCAGGATCCGCCAGCCAGCCAGGATCCGCCAGAGCCAGCCAGCCAGGATCCGCCATTTGGTCCGGTACTGCCCCTTAGCCCGGTGCTGTCCTTTATCCTGGTGCTGCCCCTTATCCTGGTGCTGCCCCTTATCCTGGTGCTGCCCCTTATCCTGGTGCTGCCCCTTAGTCCGGTGCTGCCCCTTAGTCGGTGCTGCCCCTTAGTCCGGTGCTGCCCCTTAGTCCGGTGCTGCCTCTTAGTCCGGTGCTGCCCCTTAATCCAGTGGGGTTAAATGGGAGGGGTGGTCATTTGGAGGAGGCTACGTAGGCGGGTAGTGACTATGGTGGGGTGGGGACCACGACCAGTACCAGAGCCGCCACCATGGACAGACGCCCACCCAGACCCTCCCCTAGACTGTATGCTGGATGCGCCCGGAGTTCGCACCTTTGAGAGGGGGTACTGTGACACTCTGGCTCCATGGACTTTGATTATTGAGCCAGGGTTGTTCATTTTTCATTTGGGTGTATTTCTATGTTGGGTTTTCTAGTTGTTCATTTCTATGTTTAGAGTGTTCTTGTTAGTCATATGACTCCCAATCGGAGGTAACGAGTGTCAGCTGTCGGCTCGTTATCTCTGATTGGGAGCCATATTTAAACTGTGTGTTTTCACCTTGTCTTTGTGGGTTTTTGTTCCGTGTTCAGTCGTGTACTGTTGGACTTCACGTGTCGTCAGTGTTTATTGTTTTGGTTAGTGTACTTTATCTTAATAAAGTCATGTTCACTCAACGCGCTGCGCTTTGGTCTACTCATTCGTCAGACGACCGTGACAACCATATTCACCATATTCAGCATATTCACCATATTCACCATATTCACCATATTCAGCATATTCACCATATTAACCATATTCAGCATATTCAGCATATTCACCATATTCACCATATTCACCATATTCACCATATTCAGCATATTCACCATATTCACCATATTCAGCATATTCACCATATTCACCATATTCAGCATATTCAGCATATTCACCATATTCACCATATTCACCATATTCACCATATTCAGCATATTCACCATATTCAGCATATTCAGCATATTCACCATATTCACCATATTCACCATATTCACCATATTCAGCATATTCACCATATTCGACCATATTCACCATATTCACCATATTCACCATATTCAGCATATTCACCATATTCACCATATTCACCATATTCACCATATTCACCATATTCACCATATTCACCATATTCAGCATATTCAGCATATTCACCATATTCACCATATTCACCATATTCAGCATATTCACCATATTCACCATATTGACCATATTCACCATATTCACCATATTCAGCATATTCACCATATTCACCATATTCACCATATTCACCATATTCACCATATTCACCATATTCAGCATATTCACCATATTCACCATATTCACCATATTCACCATATTCAGCATATTCAGCATATTCACCATATTCACCATATTCACCATATTCAGCATATTCACCATATTCACCATATTCAGCATATTCACCATATTCAGTAAATTCACCATATTCAGCATATTCACCATATTCACCATATTCACCATATTCACCATATTCAGTAAATTCACCATATTCAGCATATTCACCATATTCGCCATATTCACCATATTCACCATATTCACCATATTCACCATATTCACCATATTCAGCATATTCACCATATTCACCATATTCACCATATTCACCATATTCACCATATTCACCATATTCAGCATATTCAGCATATTCACCATATTCACCATATTCACCATATTCACCATATTCAGCATATTCAGCATATTCACCATATTCAGCATATTCAGCATATTCACCATATTCACCATATTCACCATATTCACCATATTCAGCATATTCACCATATTCACCATATTCAGCATATTCACCATATTCAGCATATTCACCATATTCACCATATTCACCATATTCAGCATATTCACCATATTCACCATATTCACCATATTCAGCATATTCACCATATTCACCATATTCACCATATTCACCATATTCACCATATTCACCATATTCACCATATTCAGCATATTCACCATATTCACCATATTCAGCATATTCACCATATTCACCATATTCACCATATTCACCATATTCACCATATTCACCATATTCACCATATTCAGCATAGGGGTGACCCTTTGAAAAGCATGAAAAACTGCCGTACTATGAAAACCTTGAGTGATAAGGCTGTTATTCTGTCAATTAAATTTAACAATCTAGTTGTTTGTGTTAAAATTAATAGTTATTGATAGTGTTTTGAAATATAACAACCGTTCATGTAAAAAGCTTTTTATATTTTATGAAAATCAGTTTTATAGCACGGTCTCACTTCCCCTGAATGGTGTTTGAATAGTCTGACCTTTTCAGCTATGAAAAATTCACAAAAATTCACAAAAAATGCACAAAATGCACAAAATAAACCTTTAATACATTTAAATGTAATTTACTTCATTAGATATCCTAAAGTACATTAAAACGTGTCGTTTTAGTTGTTCATAACATCTCAGAATCAAGTCTAAACACCATTTAGCACACGACAGGAAGGAGTCCGAGGAAGATAACAAGGGTAGGGCAGGACAGAGCCGTAAGAAACGGAGGAAAACAGGCTTCATGAATGAAAAGGGGACAGCATTTAGGGAATAATAGAGGTGTTTCAGGAAGCGAGTCAAAGCTGAGCACATTCCTTTAGTTAGATTTTCACCAAGAGTTTGGGAATGTCCCCGAATCTATTTCCCAATAGCGTTGGGTAGAGGCTAATAGAAGGTTATTACCACAACACTCTGAAAACAGAGAGTGCGTTATCTATAATCATCTTATTGATGATTTCATAACAAGCGGCAGGTGAAGTAGGACACTAACGTATGAGAAAATAGTGTCCCACTTCATCTACTTAAAGCGCCCCCACTACGACAGAAAGCCACACTTTTAGCAAAATTAGGGTTCTGATGTTGTTTCAGGGCACTATCATCCATTGAATAATACATGATCGACTTGTTTCATCATAGAAAAAAATGTAGATAAGACCTTCATTAATTGAAATAAACATAAGTTGAGCAGGGCAGACTGTTTTTGATTTACTGGTCACAGCCATCTAACAAAGAGTGTCCCACTCCTCACATATCACCCTAGCTGGAAGGACTCGGTAGAGTGTGTTGTGTCGTGTTATGGTGTGTTGTGGTATTGTGTGTTGTGGTATTGTGTGTTGTGTTATTGTGTGTTGTGTTATTGTGTGTTGTGGTATTGTGTGTTGTGTTATTGTGTGTTGTGTTATTGTGTGTTGTGGTATTGTGTGTTGTGTTATTGTGTGTTGTGTTATTGTGTGTTGTGTTATTGTGTGTTGTGTTATTGTGTGTTGTGTTATTGTGTGTTGTGGTATTGTGTGTTGTGTTATTGTGTGTTGTGTTATTGTGTGTTGTGGTATTGTGTGTTGTGTTATTGTGTGTTGTGTTGTGTTATTGTGTGTTATTGTGTGTTGTGTTATTGTGTGTTGTGTTGTGTTGTGTTATTGTGTGTTGTGGTATTGTGTTTTGTGTTGTGTTATTGTGTGTTGTGTTATTGTGTGTTGTGGTATTGTGTGTTGTGTTATTGTGTGTTGTGTTGTGTTATTGTGTGTTATTGTGTGTTGTGTTATTGTGTGTTGTGTTATTGTGTGTTATTGTGTGTTGTGTTGTGTTATTGTGTGTTATTGTGTGTTGTGTTGTGTTATTGTGTGTTATTGTGTGTTATTGTGTGTTGTGTTGTGTTATTGTGTGTTATTGTGTGTTTTGTTATTGCGTGTTATTGTGTGTTATTGTGTGTTGTGTTATTGTGTGTTGTGTTATTGTGTGTTTTGTTATTGCGTGTTATTGTGTGTTATTGTGTGTTGTGTTATTGTGTGTTGTGTTATTGTGTTATTGTGTGTTGTGTTATTGTGTGTTATTGTGTGTTGTGTTGTGTTATTGTGTGTTATTGTGTGTTGTGTTAGGACTTTTGTTATGTGTTGGTGATAATTGATTCTATTTAACACGGATGATCACCACCATTATGAGTCATGGAACATTGATGAGCTTGATTAAGATGGCGTTTTGATATGCCGTGTACATGTTGCACTGTGACAAATCACTAAGACAAACAGACCTTGGAAACTCTGAGGCTTCTAATAAAAGATACAGACGCCGCTGAGGGACCATTCTTTATTTCACAACCATCCACAGATGGTCCCTCTGTGTTCAGATGACAAAGGAGTCTCCAAAATAATCTCCCTACATCTGGTTTTGCCAAAATATAGACGGCAAACATTTTTGGAGTCTCATGCACACATTCAGAACATATTAGGCAGAATTTTATATGGCATGCAATGTTTCAAAGGCTGTGTGTGTGTGTATGTGTGTGTGTCTCTGTGTGTATGTGTGTGTGTGTGTGTGTGTGTGTGTGTGTGTGTGTGTGTGTGTGTGTCTGTGTGTGTGTGTGTGTGTGTGTGTGTGTGTGTGTGTGTGTCTGTGTGTGTGTGTCTGTGTGTGTGTGTGTGTGTGTGTGTGTGTGTGTGTGTGTGTGTGTGTGTGTGTGTGTGTGTGTGTGTGTGTGTGTGTGTGTGTGTGTGTGTGTGTCTGTGTGTGTGTGTGTCTGTGTGTGTGTGTCTCGGTGTGTCTGTGTGCGTGTGTCTGTGTGTGTGTGTGTGTGTGTGTGTGTGTGTGTGTGTCTGTGTGTGTGTGTCTGTGTGTGTGTGTCTCGGTGTGTGTGTGTGTGTGTGTGTGTGTGTGTGTGTGTGTAGAGAGGAACATGAGAAACAGTTCAGCTATGTCACTTTCTGTGGGTTCAGCTATGTCTCTTTCTGTGGGTTCAGCTATGTCACTTTCTGTGGGTTCAGCTATGTCTCTTTCTGTGGGTTCAGCTATGTCTCTTTCTGTGGGGTTCAGCTATGTCTCTTTCTGTGGGTTCAGCTATGTAACTTTCTGTGGGTTCAGATATGTCTCTTTCTGTGGGTTCAGCTACGTCTCTTTCTGTGGGGTTCAGCTATGTCTCTTTCTGTGGGTTCAGCTATGTCACTTTCTGTGGGTTCAGATATGTCTCCTTCTGTGGGGTTCAGCTATGTCTCTTTCTGTGTATTCAGCTATGTCTCTTTCTGTGGGTTCAGCTATGTCACTTTCTGTGGGTTCAGCTATGTCTCTTTCTGTGGGTTCAGATATGTCTCTATCTGTGGGTTCAGATAAGTATCTTTCTGTGGGTTCAGCTATGTCTCTTTCTGTGGGTTCAGCTATGTCACTTTATGTGGGTTCAGCTATGTCTCTTTCTGTGGGTTCAGCTATGTCTCTTTCTGTGGGGTTCAGCTATGTCTCTTTCTGTGGGTTCAGCTATGTCACTTTCTGTGGGTTCAGCTATGTCTCTTTCTGTGGGGTTCAGCTATGTCTCTTTCTGTGGGTTCAGCTATGTCACTTTCTGTGGGTTCAGCTATGTCTCTTTCTGTGGGGTTCAGCTATGTCTCTTTCTGTGGGTTCAGCTATGTCTCTTTCTGTGGGTTCAGCTATGTCTCTTTCTGTGGGTTCAGATATGTCACTTTCTGTAGGTTCAGCTATGTCTCTTTCTGTGGGTTCAGCTATGTCTCTTTCTGTGGGTTCAGCTACGTCTCTTTCTGTGGGGTTCAGCTACGTCTCTTTCTGTGGGGTTCAGCTATGTCTCTTTCTGTGGGTTCAGCAATGTCTCTTTCTGTGGGTTCAGCTATGTCTCTTTCTGTGAGGTTCAGCTATGTATCTTTCTGTGGGTTCAGCTATGTCTCTTTCTGTGGGGTTCAGCTATGTCTCTTTCTGTGGGGTTCAGCTATGTCTCTTTCTGCGGGTTCAGCTATGTCTCTTTCTGTGGGTTCAGCTATGTCACTTTATGTGGGTTCAGCTATGTCTCTTTCTGTGGGTTCAGCTATGTCTCTTTCTGTGGGGTTCAGCTATGTCTCTTTCTGTGGGTTCAGCTATGTCACTTTCTGTGGGTTCAGATATGTACAATTATGTGGGTTCAGCTATGTCTCTTTCTGTGGGTTCAGCTATGTCTCTTTCGGTGGGTTCAGCTATGTCTCTTTCTGTGGGGTTCAGCTATGTCTATTTCTGTGGGTTCAGATATGTCTCTTTCTGTGGGGTTCAGCTATGTCTCTTTCTGTGGGTTCAGCTATGTCTCTTTCTGTGGGTTCAGCTACGTCTCTTTCTGTGGGTTCAGATATGTATATTTCTGTGGGTGCAGCTATATCACATTCTGTGGGTTCAGCTATGTCTCTTTCTGTGGGGTTCAGCTATGTCTCTTTCTGTGGGTTCAGCTTTGTATCTTTCTGTGGGTTCAGCTACGTCTCTTTCTGTGGGTTCAGCTATGTCTCTTTCTGTGGGGTTCAGCTATGTCTCTTTCTGTAGGTTCAGCTATGTATATTTCTGTGGGTTCAGCTACATCTCTTTCTGTGGGTTCAGCTATGTATATTTCTGTGGGTTCAGCTACGTCTCTTTCTGTGGATTCAGCTATGTCCTTTCTGTCGGTTCAGATATGTCTCTTTCTGTGGGTTCAGCTATGTCTCTTTCTGTGGGTTCAGCTACGTCTCTTTCTGTGGGCTCAGCTATGTCACTTTCTGTGGGTTCAGCTATGTCACTTTCTGTGGGTTCAGCTATGTCTCTTTCTGTGGGTTCAGCTATGTCTCTTTCTGTGGGTTCAGCTATGTCTCTTTCTGTGGGTTCAGCTATGTCTCTTTCTGTGGGGTTCAGCTATGTCTCTTTCTGTGGGTTCAGCTATGTAACTTTCTGTGGGTTCAGATATGTCTCTTTCTGTGGGTTCAGCTACGTCTCTTTCTGTGGGGTTCAGCTATGTCTCTTTCTGTGGGTTCAGCTATGTCTCTTTCTGTGGGTTCAGCTATGTCTCTTTCTGTGGGTTCAGCTATGTCTCTTTCTGTGGGGTTCAGCTATGTCTCTTTCTGTGGGTTCAGCTATGTAACTTTCTGTGGGTTCAGATATGTCTCTTTCTGTGGGTTCAGCTACGTCTCTTTCTGTGGGGTTCAGCTATGTCTCTTTCTGTGGGTTCAGCTATGTCACTTTCTGTGGGTTCAGATATGTCTCTTTCTGTGGGTTCAGCTACGTCTCTTTCTGTGGGGTTCAGCTATGTCTCTTTCTGTGGGTTCAGCTATGTCACTTTCTGTGGGTTCAGATATGTCTCTTTCGGTGGGTTCAGCTATGTCTCTTTCTGTGGGTTCAGATATGTCTCTTTCTGTGGGTTCAAATATGTATCTTTCTGTGGGTTCAGCTATGTCTCTTTCTGTGGGTTCAGCTATGTCACTTTCTGTGGGTTCAGCTATGTATCTTTCTGTGGGGTTCAGCTATGTCTCTTTCTGCGGGTTCAGCTATGTCTCTTTCTGTGGGTTCAGCTATGTCACTTTATGTGGGTTCAGCTATGTCTCTTTCTGTGGGTTCAGCTATGTCTCTTTCTGTGGGGTTCAGCTATGTCTCTTTCTGTGGGTTCAGCTATGTCACTTTCTGTGGGTTCAGATATGTACAATTATGTGGGTTCAGCTATGTCTCTTTCTGTGGGTTCAGCTATGTCTCTTTCTGTGGGTTCAGCTATGTCTCTTTCTGTGGGGTTCAGCTATGTCTATTTCTGTGGGTTCAGATATGTCTCTTTCTGTGGGGTTCAGCTATGTCTATTTCTGTGGGTTCAGATATGTCTCTTTCTGTGGGGTTCAGCTATGTCTATTTCTGTGGGTTCAGCTATGTCTCTTTCTGTGGGTTCAGCTATGTCTCTTTCTGTGGGTTCAGCTATGTCACTTTCTGTGGGTTCAGCTACGTCTCTTTCTGTGGGTTCAGATATGTATCTTTCTGTGGGTGCAGCTATATCACATTATGTGGGTTCAGCTATGTCTCTTTCTGTGGGGTTCAGCTATGTCTCTTTCTGTGGGTTCAGCTATGTATCTTTCTGTGGGTTCAGCTACGTCTCTTTCTGTGGGTTCAGCTATGTCTCTTTCTGTGGGGTTCAGCTATGTCTCTTTCTGTAGGTTCAGCTATGTATATTTCTGTGGGTTCAGCTACATCTCTTTCTGTGGGTTCAGCTATGTCTCTTTCTGTGGGTTCAGCTATGTATATTTCTGTGGGTTCAGCTACGTCTCTTTCTGTGGATTCAGCTATGTCCTTTCTGTCGGTTCAGATATGTCTCTTTCTGTGGGTTCAGCTATGTCTCTTTCTGTGGGTTCAGCTACGTCTCTTTCTGTGGGTTCAGCTATGTCTCTTTCGGTGGGTTCAGCTATGTCACTTTCTGTGGGTTCAGCTATGTCTCTTTCTGTGGGTTCAGCTATGTCTCTTTCTGTGGGTTCAGCTATGTCTCTTTCTGTGGGTTCAGCTATGTCTCTTTCTGTGGGTTCAGATATGTATATTTCTGTGGGTTCAGCTATGTCTCTTTCTGTGGGTTCAGATATGTCTCTTTCTGGGTGTTCAAATATGTATCTTTCTGTGGGTTCAGCTATGTCTCTTTCTGTGGGTTCAGCTATGTCACTTTCTGTGGGTTCAGCTATGTATCTTTCTGTGGGGTTCAGCTATGTCTCTTTCTGCGGGGTTCAGCTATGTCTCTTTCTGTGGGTTCAGCTATGTCTCTTCTGGGTTCAGCTATGTCTCTTTCTGTGGGTTCAGCTATGTCCTTTCTGTGGGGTTCAGCTATGTCTCTTTCTGTGGGTTCAGCTATGTCACTTTCTGTGGGTTCAGATATGTACAATTATGTGGGTTCAGCTATGTCTCTTTCTGTGGGTTCAGCTATGTCTCTTTCTGTGGGTTCAGCTATGTCTCTTTCTGTGGGGTTCAGCTATGTCTCTTTCTGTGGGTTCAGCTATGTCACTTTATGTGGGTTCAGCTATGTCTCTTTCTGTGGGTTCAGCTATGTCTCTTTCTGTGGGGTTCAGCTATGTCTCTTTCTGTGGGTTCAGCTATGTCACTTTATGTGGGTTCAGCTATGTCTCTTTCTGTGGGTTCAGCTATGTCTCTTTCTGTGGGTTCAGCTATGTCTCTTTCTGTG
Organism: Coregonus clupeaformis; assembly: GCF_020615455.1. Lineage (NCBI taxonomy): Eukaryota > Metazoa > Chordata > Actinopteri > Salmoniformes > Salmonidae > Coregonus > Coregonus clupeaformis. The sequence goes on along the minus strand of NC_059207.1, from coordinate 7,000,179 downwards.
GGGTTCAGCTATGTCTCTTTCTGTGGGTTCAGCTATGTCTCTTTCTGTGGGGTTCAGCTATGTCTATTTCTGTGGGTTCAGCTATGTCTCTTTCTGTGGGTTCAGCTATGTCTCTTTCTGTGGGTTCAGATATGTCACTTTCTGTGGGTTCAGCTACGTCTCTTTCTGTGGGTTCAGATATGTATCTTTCTGTGGGTGCAGCTATATCACATTATGTGGGTTCAGCTATGTCTCTTTCTGTGGGGTTCAGCTATGTCTCTTTCTGTGGGTTCAGCTATGTATATTTCTGTGGGTTCAGCTACGTCTCTTTCTGTGGATTCAGCTATGTCCTTTTTATGTCGGTTCAGATATGTCTCTTTCTGTGGGTTCAGCTATGTCTCTTTCTGTGGGTTCAGCTACGTCTCTTTCTGTGGGCTCAGCTATGTCACTTTCTGTGGGTTCAGCTATGTCACTTTCTGTGGGTTCAGCTATGTCTCTTTCTGTGGGTTCAGCTATGTCTCTTTCTGTGGGTTCAGCTATGTCTCTTTCTGTGGGTTCAGCTATGTCTCTTTCTGTGGGTTCAGCTATGTCTCTTTCTGTGGGTTCAGATATGTCTCTTTCTGTGTGTTCAGATACATCTCTTTCTGTGGGTTCAGCTATGTATCTTTCTGTGGGGTTCAGCTATGTTTCTTTCTGTGGGTTCAGCTATGTCTCTTTCTGTGGGTTCAGCTATGTCTCTTTCTGTGGGTTCAGCTATGTCTCTTTCTGTGGGTTCAGATATGTCTATTTCTGTGTGTAAGATACGTCTCTTTCTGTGGGTTCAGCTATGTATCTTTCTGTGGGTTCAGCTTTGTCTCTTTCTGTGGGGTTCAGCTATGTCTCTTTCTGTTGGGTTCAGCTATGTCTCTTTCTGTGGGTTCAGCTATGTCTCTTTCTGTGGGTTCAGCTATGTCTCTTTCTGTGGGGTTCAGCTATGTATCTTTCTGTGGGTTCAGCTATGTCTCTTTCTGTGGGTTCAGCTATGTCTCTTTCTGTGGGTTCAGCTATGTCTCTTTCTGTGGGTTCAGCTATGTCTCTTTCTGTGGGTTCAGCTATGTCTCTTTCTGTGGAAACCTCAGGGTTGTCCACTAACGTAGTCCTGCAGTTATGACTTTATTGATATTTTTCATATAATGATTATATTATCTAGGGCTCATCTTGTTGACAGGGATGAAGTTACATAGCCAAAGATATCCACTGCCTAGACTCAAGGCCTGCAATATCTGGTGTGAATGTGCGCCATATTACAACCTCAGTAACTATGGTGATATTATTGTCATGTGATATTATTGAGAATCAATAGAACACGTGGGGTATCTTTCAGAAATGATCAAAGAACAAGAAGCTCTTCATGCAAAAAAATGCAATCTGTAATTTCTGACTTCTTTTTCAAACTTCTATGCTATCAGCTTCATGTAGTTTGAATGTTTTCTGTCCTCAATCACACACAACCCCCATTCCAGTTCATTTGTGAAAAGGAATGAGGAGATGTGGACATGGGGCTCCTTTTTAAAGGAATGGAGAGATGTGGACATGGGGCTCCTTTTTAAAGGAATGGAGAGATGTGGACATGGGGCTCCTTTTTAAAGGAATGGAGAGATGTGGTCATGGAAAAGCACTTGGTGGCATCTGTGCCGGCCAGACAAATAACCGTCCCCAAATGTCAGAGGTGACATTAGTTCAGATGTGGAGAGAGACAGGGTATAGGGAAACAGAAGTGGAGAGAGACAGCGTATAGGGAAACAGATGTGGAGGGAGACAGCGTATAGGGAAACAGATGTGGAGAGAGACAGCGTATAGGGAAACAGATGTGGAGAGACAGCGTATAGGGAAACAGATGTGGAGAGAGACAGCGTATAGGGAAACAGATGTGGAGAGAGACAGCGTATAGTGAAACAGATGTGGAGGGAGACAGCGTATAGAGAAACAGATGTGGAGGGACAGCATATAGGGAAACAAATGTGGAGAGAGACAGCGTATAGGGAAACAGATGTGGAGAGAGACAGCGTATAGGGAAACAGATGTGGAGAGAGACAGCGTATAGGGAAACAGATGTGGAGAGAGACAGCGTATAGGGAAACAGATGTGGAGAGAGACAGCGTATAGTGAAACAGATGTGGAGGGAGACAGCGTATAGAGAAACAGATGTGGAGGGACAGCATATAGGGAAACAGATGTGGAGAGAGACAGCGTATAGGGAAACAGATGTGGAGGGACAGCGTATAGAGAAACAGATGTGGAGAGACAGCGTATAGGGAAACAGATGTGGAGAGACAGCATATAGGGAAACAGATGTGGAGAGACAGCATATAGTGAAACAGATATGGAGAGAGACAGCGTATAGGGAAACAGATGTGGAGGGACAGCGTATATGGAAACAGATGTGGAGAGAGACAGCATATAGTGAAACAGATGTGAAGAGAGACAGCGTATAGGGAAACAGATGTGGAGGGACAGCGTATATGGAAACAGATGTGGAGAGAGACAGCGTATAGGGTAACAGATGTGGAGAGAGACAGCGTATAGGGAAACAGATGTGGAGGGAGACAGCGTATAGGGAAACAGATGTGGAGAGAGACAGCGTATAGGGAAACAGATGTGGAGAGAGACAGCGTATAGGGAAACAGATGTGGAGAGACAGCGTATATGGAAACAGATGTGGAGAGAGACAGCGTATAGGGAAACAGATGTGGAGGGACAGCGTATAGAGAAACAGATGTGGAGAGACAGCGTATAGGGAAACAGATGTGGAGAGACAGCATATAGTGAAACAGATATGGAGAGAGACAGCGTATAGGGAAACAGATGTGGAGGGACAGCGTATATGGAAACAGATGTGGAGAGAGACAGCATATAGTGAAACAGATGTGGAGAGAGACAGCGTATAGGGAAACAGATGTGGAGGGACAGCGTATATGGAAACAGATGTGGAGAGAGACAGCGTATAGTGAAACAGATGTGGAGAGAGACAGCGTATAGGGAAACAGATGTGGAGAGAGACAGCGTATAGTGAAACAGATGTGGAGAGACAGCGTATAGGGAAACAGATGTGGAGAGAGACAGCGTATAGGGAAACATATGTGAAGAGAGACAGCGTATATGGAAACAGATGTGAAGAGAGACAGGGTGTAGGGAAACAGATGTGGAGAGACAGCGTATAGGGAAACAGATGTGGAGAGAGACAGGGAATAGGGAAACAGATGTGGAGAGAGACAGTGTATAGGGAAACAGATGTGGAGAGAGACAGCGTATATGGAAACAGATGTGGAGAGAGACAGCGTATAGGGAAACAGATGTGAAGAGAGACAGGGTGTAGGGAAACAGATGTGGAGAGAGACAGCGTATAGGGAAACAGATGTGGAGAGAGACAGCGTATAGGGAAACAGATGTGGAGAGAGACAGGGTATAGGGAAACAGATGTGGAGAGACAGCGTATAGGGAAACAGATGTGGAGAGAGACAGGGTATAGGGAAACAGATGTGGAGAGAGACAGGGTATAGGGAAACAGATGTGGAGAGACACAGCATATAGGGAAACAGATGTGGAGAGAGACAGGGTATAGGGAAACAGATGTGGAGGGAGACAGCGTATAGGGAAACAGATGTGGAGAGAGACAGGGTATAGGGAAACAGATGTGAAGAGAGACAGCGTATAGGGAAACAGATGTGGAGAGAGACAGCGTATAGGGAAACAGATGTGGAGAGACACAGCGCATATGGAGACAGATGTGAAAATAGGCTCTGAAGCCTTGTCATGCAACAGGAGGGAGTAGGCTGTTTCCCAAATGGCACCCTATTAGCAATAGAATGCACTACTTTGGACCAGAGCCCATAGGGAAAAGGGTGTTGCAGGACCAGGGAATAGGTTACCACCTGGGGAATGACTTGCCAATTGGGACACATCCTTAGACTAACCTCAGTCTGTTAGCGTTGCCATGGTCAGACTCAGAAGGGGAAGGGATAGTTTTGAATCTCTTTAATAAAGACAAGCAGGGTTTCTAAATGGAATCCGTTACAGTTACTAGTTACCTGTCTCAAATTGTAATCAGTAATGTAACTTTTGGATTACCCAAACTCAGTAACGTAATCTGATTACTGTCCCCTTAAGAGGCATTAGAAGAAGACTAAAGGGATCCATCAAACACATCTGGTGTGTCATCATAGTGGTCTCTGATTGGTGGTCATCATTTGGTGTGTCATCATAGTGGTCTCTGATTGGTGGTCATCATTTGGTGTGTCATCATAGTGGTCTCTGATTGGTGGTCATCATTTGGTGTGTCATCATAGTGGTCTCTGATTGGTGGTCATCATTTGGTGTGTCATCATAGTGGTCTCTGATTGGTGGTCATCATTTGGTGTGTCATCATAGTGGTCTCTGATTGGTGGTCATCATTTGGTGTGTCATCAAAGTGGTCTCTGATTGGTGGTCATCATTTGGTGTGTCATCAAAGTGGTCTCTGATTGGTGGTCATCATTTGGTGTGTCATCATAGTGGGCTCTGATTGGTGGTCATCATTTGGTGTGTCATCATAGTGGTCTCTGATTGGTGGTCAGACTCCCTCAGGTGGAACAAACTTAAACTTGCACCTTTGTTCAATGCTGAATTGAATGTCATTGAGAAAACAGAAAGGTGTCACAATGTATTTTTCTAAACATATTTTCTGAATTTAAAAGTAATCCAAGAAGTAATCATCTAGTTTTTCAAAAGTATCTGTAATCTGATTACAATATTTTTGCCGCTAATGAAACTGATTACAGTTACATCTAACCAAGTACATGTAATCGGTTACTCGGTTACTCAGTTAATCGGTTAATCGGTTAATCAGTTAATCAGTTACTGCCCAACCCTGAAAATAAGCAAATAACATGATAAAAGAACCTTGATGAAATGATGAAACAACAACTAGAGCAACATCCGTCTTTAATAATGTGCCTGTCCGTCTGTGTTGTGTTTTGATGAGCTTCTCTGGTCTAGGTCCCATGCTTCATATCACAGCTCTGTAATCAGCTTCTCTGGTCTAGGTCCCATGCTTCATATCACAGCTCTGTAATCAGCTTCTCTGGTCTAGGTCCCATGCTTCATATCACAGCTCTGTAATCAGCTTCTCTGGTCTAGGTCCCATGCTTCATATCACAGCTCTGTAATCAGCTTCTCTGGTCTAGGTCCCATGCTTCATATCACAGCTCTGTAATCAGCTTCTCTGGTCTAGGTCCCATGCTTCATATCACAGCTCTGTAATCAGCTTCTCTGGTCTAGGTCCCATGCTTCATATCACAGCTCTGTAATCAGCTTCTCTGGTCTAGGTCCCATGCTTCATATCACAGCTCTGTAATCAGCTTCTCTGGTCTAGGTCCCATGCTTCATATCACAGCTCTGTAATCAGCTTCTCTGGTCTAGGTCCCATGGTTCATATCACAGCTCTGTAATCAGCTTCTCTGGTCTAGGTCCCATGCTTCATATCACAGCTCTGTAATCAGCTTCTCTGGTCTAGGTCCCATGCTTCATATCACAGCTCTGTAATCAGCTTCTCTGGTCTAGGTCCCATGCTTCATATCACAGCTCTGTAATCAGCTTCTCTGGTCTAGGTCCCATGCTTCATATCACAGCTCTGTAATCAGCTTCTCTGGTCTAGGTCCCATGCTTCATATCACAGCTCTGTAATCAGCTTCTCTGGTCTAGGTCCCATGCTTCATATCACAGCTCTGTAATCAGCTTCTCTGGTCAAGGTCCCATGCTTCATATCACAGCTCTGTAATCAGCTTCTCTGGTCTAGGTCCCATGCTTCATATCACAGCTCTGTAATCAGCTTCTCTGGTCTAGGTCCCATGCTTCATATCACAGCTCTGTAATCAGCTTCTCTGGTCTAGGTCCCATGCTGCATATCACAGCTCTGTAATCTGCTTCTCTGGTCTAGGTCCCATGCTTCATAGCACAGCTCTGTAATCAGCCCACTGCTCTAGTCTGCAGTCAGTTTGGGTTTGGGACAACAACGTTTTCAAGATTGTCTCACATTATTGGGGCCTCGATCCACATTTTCAAAAAAAAAATCCAACAGCTAAAAGTATTAGAAAGTGTTATTTTCGCAGAAATAACAGGGACATTGGTTAACATCCAGGTCAGAAGTGGATTACTTTTAGGATATTAGGGTTTTTAGGTTCAGGAGTAGATTGGAACTGGACAGTTGGCAAGCCAGGGAGCAGTAAGGATGGTGACCGTATCACTATTATATGGTGACCGTATCACCTGCAGTCAAATTCCACGTGACCATGTAGTCACGGTAACTAGGCTTCTCCAAGCTCTGATGCTGCTGATGGTCATTAGTAGTCTACCAAACTTGCTAACTGCCTGGTACTCAGCACTCTACTGTCCCTCTAATCACTCTAACATCAATGCAAATGTCATCGAAAATCATATCAAACACTTCATGTTGCGCACCATTTCTATAGGCTATGCAATTGCGCGAGAAAACAGAGTGATGGCCTCTATTAAAAAGAGGAGGATCCCATCAGCTTTCTATAGGCTAGGCCTACTATATTTATTTCTCAACTTCCTAATATTAAGCACATTGCTTCTCTTTACAACAGGAGTATAGCCTACCTGGCTGGCATGAAAATGAACCACGGGAAAAGCCTCCTCCATTCAAAATTTAAGTGCATAGATGACATGTCTTTTTTTCCCCCATGCCCCTGTTTCGATACAGGTGCATGATAATGGTCCATTTTAAATCAAAACTATTTCACACATATATTATTTAGTATATGTAAAGACAAGATTAAATCAAGAATAGTCTGATGAGTGACAATATTAGCCTATCACTTGTGAATGATGCGTGTGCCTTGGTTTCTCAAATGACTGCCTCGCCTGGTTCACCAACTACTTCTCAGATAGAGTTCAGTGTGTCAAATCGGAGGGCCTGTTGTCTGGACCTATGGCAGTCTCTATGGGGGTGCCACAGGGTTCAATTCTTGGGCCGACTGTTTTCTCCGTGTATATCAATGATGTCACTCTTGCTGCTGGTGACTCTCAGATCCCCCTCTACGCAGACGACACCATTTTGTATACATCTGGCCCTTCATTGGACACTGTGTTAACAAACCTCCAAACGAGCTTCAATGCCATACAACACTCCTTCAGTAGCCTCCAACTGCTCTTAAACACTAGTAAAACTAAATGTACCCGCCCACCCGACTAGAATCACCACTCTTGACGGGTCTGACCTAGAGTATGTGGACAACTACAAATACCTAGGTGTCTGGTTAGACTGTAAACTCTCCTTCCAGACTCACATTAAGAATCTCCAATCCAAAGTTAAATCTAGAATCGGCTTCCTATTTCGCAACAAAGCCTCCTTCACTCATGCTGCCAAACATGCCCTTGTAAAACTGACTATCCTACCGATCCTTGACTTCGGCGATGTCATTTACAAAATAGCCTCCAACACTCTACTCAGCAAATTGGATGTAGTCTATCACAGTGCCATCCGTTTTGTCTCCAAAGCCCCATATACTACCCACCACTGTGACCTGTACGCTCTTGTTGGCTGGCCCTCACTACATATTCGTCGCCAAACCCACTGGCTCCAGGCCATCTATAAATCACTTTTAGGCAAATCCCCGCCTTATCTTAGCTCATTGGTCACCATAGCAACACCCACCCGTAGTCTGCGCTCCAGCAGGTATATCTCACTGGTCATTCCCAAAGCCAACACCTCCTTTGGCCGCCATTCCTTCCAGTTCTCTGCTGCCAATGACTGGAACGAATTGCAAAAATCTCTGAAGCTGGAGACTCTTATCTCCCTCACTAACTTTAAGCATCAGTTGTCAGAGCACCTTACCGATCACTGCACCTGTACACAGCCTATCTGAAATTTATTAGGCTTGGTGGGGGACTCAGGTGCAGAGACGGACACACGGACAACAGAGGGTGAATTAGGATGTCGTTTATTCAGCGTGAATTGGCAGAGAGAAACAGTTCAGGGTGGAATAGCTTCAGACCGGGGTAGGAGCTGAGTGGGGGGGAGAGCCAGTAGTCCGGAGAGCTGGATGACGAGGATATCAGACAACAGATGAGCAGGTTGCGGCGTGGGAATGGCAGGTAGGCAGGCAGCAGGAACAGACGGGATCTAGTCGAAGGAGAGACAGGTTACAAAACGTGGCAGAAACAACTATAATGCTGAGATAGTAACAACTAGACTGAGATTGCTGTACGGGGCCAAGTTACCACAGGTAGTGTAGGAACGAACTGGCGCTGGAGAGGTGTCCAGCCCGGGTAGATAACTGCTGGCTGATTGTTGACAACGAGCTGCAGCTGGATGTAACTGATCTTGTGAGAGAATGGCCACGCCCCCTGACCTAGATCCTCTGGACTGCACAGCAGGGGGAGACAGACACAAACAACACACACAGGGAAAAAGGGAAAGGAAACCCAGCAGGAACAGGACCAACAGTGCCGGACCGTAACAGTACCCCCCTCAACGGGCGCCACCCGGCGACCCACCCGGCTTGTCAGGGTGGTCCCTGTGGAAGTCAGCCACCAGCTGCGGATCCAGTATAAATCGTCGGGGAATCCAGGACCTCTCCTCGGGACCGTATCCCTCCCAGTCCACCAGGTACTGAAACCCTCTACCACGCCTCCGGACGTCCAGCAGTCTCCGCACCGTGTAGGCTGGATGGTCGCACAATATCGCGGGGCGGAGGGGGATCCACAGGCGGACACAAAGGGCTGGAGGAGACCAGCTTCAGCTGGGACACGTGAAATGTAGGATGGACTCTCATGGCCTGGGGAAGCTTCAACCGAACAGCCGAAGGGTTGATGATGGAGTCGATCTCGAAAGGACCCAAATACCGGGCGACAGCTTACGGGAGTCAGTGCGCAGGGGGATGTTGCTGGAGGAGAGCCAGACTCGCTGACCAGGCTGGAACTGGGGGAGCGACTACCCTGTGCCTGTCCGCCACCCCTCTTGTTACGCTCTGCTGTCCGTAGAAGAGCCTCACGGGTGTCCACCCACACCTTGCGGCAGCGACGAAGGTTATCCTGAACTGACGGGACGGCTAACTCCCTTTCCTGAGACGGGAACAATGGCGGTTGGTACCCCAAAGCCGCCTCAAAAGGTGAGAGGCCGGTGGCAGATGAGGTGAGGGAATTGTGGGCATATTCGACCCACGGGAGATGTTTGGCCCAGGTGGACGGGTTCTGGGATGTCACACAGCGTAGAGCAGCCTCCAGGTCCTGATTGGTCCTCTCAGTCTGGCCATTGGACTGGGGATGGAAACCTGATGAGAGACTGACAGTGGCACCCAGAGCCGAACAAAACTCCTTCCATACCCGAGAAATGAACTGTGGGCCTCTATCGGACACTATGTCCACAGGTATTCCATGGGGACGGAATACATGTAGGACAAAGAGGTCGGCTGTCTCACTGGCAGATGGTAATTTTGGTAATGCAACAAAATGGGCAGATTTAGAGAATCTGTCCACGATGGTGAGTATGGTGTCATTACCCTCAGACATAGGAAGTCCAGTGACGAAGTCCAAGCCCACGTGAGACCAAGGACGACTCGGGACTGGGAGAGGCCGCAGCAGGCCCGAAGGAGCCCTGTGGGAAGCCTTATTTTGGGCACAGATGGAACAGGCCGCCACGTACTCCCGGACGTCAGCCTCGGCGGATGGCCACCAAAAGTGCCTCTTCAGTAGCGACAGTGTACGGTTCATACCAGGGTGGCAGGAGAAGCGTGAGGTGTGGATCCAGTTGAGCACTTGCGGCCGCACGGCTGCGGGAACATAGAGAAGGTCGGGGGCCATCGGCGGTCCAGGTTCCAACTCTTGTGCCGATCGGACGAGGGACTCGATTTCCCAGTGAACCGCCGCCACCACACAGGAAGCGGGCAGAACAGATTCAGGATTGCTGGAGTCTTCATTGTCTGTAAACTGGCGAGAGAGAGCATCAGGCTTGACATTACGTGTGCCAGGACGATATGTTAAAATAAACTTGAACCTGCTGAAGAACAGAGCCCATCTGGCCTGACGGGAGTTCAGCCTCTTGGACGACTGGATGTAAGCCAGGTTCTTGTGGTCTGTCCAGACTATGAAGGGTTGCTCTGCTCCGTCTAGCCAGTGCCTCCACTCCTCCAACGCCAACTTGACAGCAAGCAACTCCCGGTTACCCACGTCGTAGTTCTTCTCAGCAGGGGTCAATCTCCTGGAGAAAAAGGCCACAGGATGGAGCTTCTGGTCCGTGGGGGGAACGTTGTGACAGGACAGCCCCCCACCCCCGAATCAGAGGCGTCCACTTCCACAATAAACTGCAAACTAGTGTCTGGATGAATAAGAACAGGTGAGGTGGTGAACAGTTCCTTCAATGTACTCACGGCTGACTCGGCCTCAGGCGTCCACAGGAATGGCACCTTAGGGGAGGTAAGCTTGGTCAGGGGGCAACCACTCGGCTGAAACCCCTGATGAAGCGGCGGTAGAAGTTGGCGAAGCCCAGGAAGCGTTGTAGCTGCTTCCGAGACGTGGGTGTGGGCCACTCCACAACCGCTCTGATCTTGTCAGGGTCTGGTGACACTTGTCCCGCTCGATAATAAAGCCCAAAAAGGGGACGGACTGCCGGTGGAACTCACATTTTTCTGCTTTCACATACAGTTTGTTTTCCATGAGGCGTTGGAGAACCAGACGGACGTGGGAGACGTGTTCATCCTGTGACTTAGAGAATATTAGAATGTCATCCAAATAGACAAACACAAAACGGTGTAGAAAATCCCTCAACACATCGTTAACCATGGCCTGAAACACTGCTGGGGCGTTAGTGAGACCGAATGGCATGACTAGGTATTCAAAGTGTCCGAGAGGGGTATTGAACCCAGTCTTCCATTCGTCTCCCGGCCTGATCCTAACGAGGTGGTAAGCGTTACGTAGGTCGAGTTTGGTAAACACGGTGGCACCATGAAGGGGTTCAAATGCTGAGTTGATGAGAGGCAGGGGTATGTATTTCTGACTGTGATGTTATTTAGTCCTCTGTAGTCAATGCAGGGGCGTAATGTTTTGTCCTTCTTCTCAACAAAAAGAACCCAGCTCCAACAGCGGAAGATGAGGGACGAATGATGCCAGAGGTTAGGAGTCGCCTATGTAGGTTTCCATAGCTTCTCTCTCAGGACGGGGACAGATTGAAAAGCCGACTGGACGGCAAAGGGGCTCCAGGCAGTAACTCAATAGCGCAATCGTATGGCCTATGAGGTGGTAATGAAAGTGCCTTGGACTTACTGAATACCTCGGCCAGGTCCAGGTACTCCTCAGGGACTGAAGAGAGGTCTGGGGTTTTGACAGGGGAAGCAGGGGAGCCGACCGAGGGGCGGAATAGCCGACCCCAGGCAAACAGAATGGCAGTGAGTGCTCCAACTGTGTATCTTGTGGTTTTGCCAGTCAATATGGGGGGTTGTGAAGGCTAAGCCAAGGGAAACCGAGGATAAGGGGGAGGCCGAGGAGGAGACTACTTTAAACTGGATGGTTTCTTTGTGATTGCCGGACAGCATGAGAGAAACGGGGACAGTTTGGTGGGTGATGTTGGCAAACTGATGGCCGTCAATAGCGGTAACTGTTATAGGTTTAGGCAGAGGCTTAACAGGGATCTCAGCCTGAGTGACCAGGTTGACGTCAAGGAAACTATCCTCAGCACCAGAGTCGATTAGAGCAGCTAGTGGGAGAGATAGATTCCTGAACTGGACTGTAGCTGGGATAACTAGACGGGGTGCTGTGGGCATTGAGTCAGGTGTGTAGCACTGCAAGTACGCCCACTTTTACCTGCGAGCTTGGCCTTTTGGGCGAACCGGACAGTTAACCAGGAAATGAGTGCGGTCCCCACAGTACATGCACTCACCAGCCCGCATACGCCCGTTCCTTTTCGGCAGGGGACAGGCGAGCACGGCCCAGCTGCATGGGCTCGTCTAGTTCCGTGGAGGGATCCGCTGCGGTGTGTGGGCGGTGTCCGAGTGGTGGTGTAGCTCGGGCTGCAGAAAGCGAGGGGGCCCCGCCTGCGGTGTGGACCCGACCGCCCCTCTCCTGTCTCCTCTCCCGTAGCCTGTTGTCTATTCGTGTAGCAAGGGAAACGAGAACATGAAGGTTAGCAGGCTCATCACGAACAGCTAGTTCATTCTTAATCGTGTCACTTAGACCGTTCACAAACGCTCCCTGAAGAGCTTCGTCATTCCACTTGGAATCGGCTGCCAAGGTCCAAAAATCAATGGCGTATTCAGCCACGCTACCCGTGCCCTGTCGTAGCTTCAATAGTCTCTTTGTGGCGGTCCCGGCATGGTCCGGGTGATCAAACACAACTTTCAATTGAGAGGAAAAATCGTCAAACGACAGGCTGGCAATCTGCTGAGTAGAACAAGCCACTTCTGCCCAAATCAAAGCTTTGCCCCTCATTAACCCCAGTGCGTAATGTACCTTTGAGGATTCCGTGGAGAAAGACAGGGGCTTCTGTTGGAACACCAAGCGGCACTGAAGCAGGAAACCACGGCATTTGTTCAGGTCCCCGGTGAAAGGTTCGGGTGAGGTTGTAGGGGGTTCCCCGAAGGGCAGGAGGCGGAAGCCGAGCCTGGAGCCACTGTAGGAGGAACAGGCAGAGGAGAAGCAGAGGGAGGAAGGGTAGTGAGTGTTACCAGGTTAGCTACCTGAGAGGTGAGATGAGATACTTGATCCAACAACTGCTGGTTGTTATCCACAAGAGTCCGGATGAGTTGGTCGTGTTGTCCCAATACCCTTCCCTGTGAATGGAGGGCGCGTTGTACGCCATCACCCGTTGTTTCATGTGGCATCTCTGCTGAGTCCATGTTTGGCCAGTTCGTTCTATTAGGCTTGGTGGGGGACTCAGGTGCAGAGACGGACACACGGACAACAGAGGGTGAATTAGGATGTCGTTTATTCAGCGTGAATTGGCAGAGAGAAACAGTTCAGGGTGGAATAGCTTCAGACCGGGGTAGGAGCTGAGTGGGGGGGAGAGCCAGTAGTCCGGAGAGCTGGATGACGAGGATATCAGACAACAGATGAGCAGGTTGCGGCGTGGGAATGGCAGGTAGGCAGGCAGCAGGAACAGACGGGATCTAGTCGAAGGAGAGACAGGTTACAAAACGTGGCAGAAACAACTATAATGCTGAGATAGTAACAACTAGACTGAGATTGCTGTACGGGGCCAAGTTACCACAGGTAGTGTAGGAACGAACTGGCGCTGGAGAGGTGTCCAGCCCGGGTAGATAACTGCTGGCTGATTGTTGACAACGAGCTGCAGCTGGATGTAACTGATCTTGTGAGAGAATGGCCACGCCCCCTGACCTAGATCCTCTGGACTGCACAGCAGGGGGAGACAGACACAAACAACACACACAGGGAAAAAGGGAAAGGAAACCCAGCAGGAACAGGACCAACAGTGCCGGACCGTAACAAAATTAGCCCACCCAACTACCTCATCCCTATATTGTTATTTATTTTGCTCATTTGCACCCTAGTATCTCTATTTGCACATCATCTCTTGCACATCTAGCATTCCAGTGTTAATACTAATTGTAATTATTTTGCACTATAGCCTATTTATTGCCTTACCTCCATAGCTTACTACATTCGCACACACTGTATATATGTTTTCTGTTGTATTTTTTGACTTTATGTTTTTTTACCCCATATGTAACTCTTTGTTGTTGTTTTTATCGCACTACTTTGCTTTATCTTGGCCAGGTCGCAGTTGTAAATGAGAACTTGTTCTCAACTGGCTTACCTGGTTAAATAAAGGTGAAAAAAAAAAAAAAAAAAAAAAAGACTAGAAACAGCACATAGCCTTTTTTTTGTGCAACTTTTCAAATCATAGTCACACACCTGGTCACCCATCACAGCCTGGTTCCTCTCTAGGTTTCTTCCTAGGTTCCCTGCCTTTCTAGATAGTTTTTCCACCATGCTTCTACTACCGCATTGCTTGCTGTTTGGGGTTTAAGGCTGGGTTTTCTGTATAGCAATTTGTGACATCTGCTGATGTTAAAAGGGCTTTATAAAGACCTCAGGCCTATGGGCGTCCAAATAACTTCTTAAAATTAAGCACATTCATCCGCTTTACAACCGGTATAGAGCCTAACTGGCATACATAGGTGGCGCATTAATTTTCAAGTTTGGGGAAGATAATTTTCACCATAAAAATGCACCTTTATAATAAAGCATTACATGCATAATTGCATTTGTGGTCACTTTGAGAACAGGGTATTCCCGCTAATTGATTGCATTTTGGAACATTGGCGCTTATGGCCTACTGCCGTGTGTGCATTGCCATGCTTATGAAGTCAGTTGTGGAAAAAGTACTCAATTGTCATACTTGAGTAAAAGTAAAGATACCTTAATAGAAAATGACTCAAGTAAAAGCGAAAGTGACCCAGTAAAATACTACTTGAGTAAAAGTCTAAAAGTATTTGGTTTTAAATATACTTATCAAAAGTAAATGGAATTGCTGAAACGTTCTTAAGTATCAAAAGTTAAAGTTAAAGTATAAATCATTTCAAATTCCTTTATATTAAGCAAAGCAGACGGCACAATTATTATTATATATTTTTTGACGGATAGCCAGGGGCACATATAATTTACAAACAAAGCATCAGTGTTCAGTGAGTCCACCAGATCAGAGGCAGTCGGGAGGACCAGGGATGTTCTCTTGATTAGTGCGTGAATTGGACAATTTTTCTGTCAAAATGTAATGAGTACTTTTGTATGGAGTAAAAAGTTGCCAAAAATATAAATAGTACAGTATAGTATAGATACCCAAAATGTTTACTTAAGTACTTTACACCACTGTATAATGTGAATAAATAGTTTATCCAAATTTTAAGCTAAACATTCTGATCTGTTGCATCAGTCTCATTGCTTAAAAAAAATAATAATATTGATGCTAGTGGTTGTATTAATTTGGGCTCTATCGCATCCCACAACTGTCTCAGACTATGTTTGGAATATTTATTTATTGCACAGAAGGAAAAGTTGACCACTAGAATATGTCAACTTTTGTACTATGGGGGAGAGTAGATTGACATAGGCTAGTGCTTTTGCTGCTCATTAGGCCGACTCATCTTATTGGCTAACGAAAGGTAGGCTAAATCTAGACAGTTCTAACATCTTTAATATGCGCCTCTTGGAATGTGTCTGTCTTCACTTGTAGCCTTCTTCTTAGCTGAGATGCCTGTGAGAAGGACCCGATCACGTGAGGGAATTGGTTAATAAGAATTGAGATACTGTATCTGAGAGAGCCATGTGAGTGAGAGGTGCTTTCAGAGCATGGCAGCTGGGAGAAGGGAATTATAATTATTATATTCAGCCCAAGGGGCACAACTGCCACTTTGGCCACAAAAGGCATGGATTTTTTTAGGGGGCATTACGGCCACACAAGGGATGCCGCCGGGAAATTCGAGGCCTGGTGTGACTATCAAGTGCTTGTCAAATTGTGAATGAGAGACTGATGAAGTGTGTGCAGCCTGCACAAGAAACAAAGCAGAGCTCATGACTTTCTTGCGAATTTATTCAAATCATCATTAGAGTCGCATCATGTAGCCTTACAATGTAATAAAAATCAAAACATATAGCCCAACTAAAGTTGCGTAAATAACTCAAAATTAAGCATATAGGAGGACCTATTTCTTTGTTAACCGCTCAACACAGAATAGCCGCATGTGAGCACTTCCTTGGAAATCGTTTGGAGAAAATATCCTTTCTATTTTATTCAGCTTTGTTCAATTGTATTCTTCATACTATAAAATAATTAAAAATAATGTCACGGATTTCTAAGCAAATCTTGTCTGCTAAATGAACTAGTGTAGCCCACAGCCATATGGCATAGCCAGATCAGGACCTAACATAAGGACAACTCAGAGTATGCTATTCTGTTCGTCTGAAATAGACTACATTTTCTTCATATCATGTTTCTTTAGACCTGTCTAAAATAAATAATGGGTTTATTGTGAAGGTGTAGGCTATATCACATGGATTTATTAGACTTTTTAAATGTAGATGTTCCAAAGGTCTGCATCAGTGGCTTGTAGGCTATGGGTGGAAGCCAGGAGATGCTAAATGTGTTTATGTTAATTAACGGTCAATTACTGTGAGACTGGCAGTTATTTGCTTGCTATTTGCTCACCGGCTGACAAAACTGCATGACCGCCACTGCCCTAGTAAGGACCTATCACGGTCCAGGTCAGATAGCTTGGGTTCAGACACTGTCACACTATCCAATCAGAGGCGTTTAACCCCAGGACGTCAGAGTCCACGCAGCAATCAGAGGCGTTTAACACAGGCAGACCCTTGGCGTCTAACACAGGCAGACCCTTGGTGTTTAACACAGGCAGACCCTTGGTGTCTAACACAGGCAGACCCTTGGTGTTTAACACAGGCAGACCCTTGGCGTCTAACACAGGCAGACCCTTGGTGTTTAACACAGGCAGACCCTTGGTGTTTAACACAGGCAGACCCTTGGTGTTTGAAACCCCACCTCTTTAAGGAATACCTGGGATAGGATAAAGTAATCCTTCTAACCCCCCCCAAATTGTAAAGTGGTTATCCCACTGGCTATAGGGTGAACGCACCAATTTGTGAGTCGCTCTGGCTAAGAGCGTCTGCTAAATGACGTTAATGTGCCCTTGAGCAAGGCACTTAACCCTAATTGCTCCTGTAAGTCGCTCTGGATAAGAGCGTCTACTAAATGACTAAAATGTAAATGTAAATGTGTTTAACACAGGCAGACCCTTGGCGTCTAACACAGGCAGACCCTTGGCGTCTAACACAGGCAGACCCTTGGTGTTTAACACAGGCAGACCCTTGGTGTCTAACACAGGCAGACCCTTGGTGTTTAACACAGGCAGACCCTTGGTGTTTAACACAGGCAGACCCTTGGTGTTTAACACAGGCAGACCCTTGGTGTTTAACACAGGCAGACCCTTGGTGTCTAACACAGGCAGACCCTTGGCGTCTAACACAGGCAGACCCTTGGTGTCTAACACAGGCAGACCCTTGGTGTCTAACACAGGCAGACCCTTGGCGTCTAACACAGGCAGACCCTTGGCGTCTAACACAGGCAGACCCTTGGCGTCTAACACAGGCAGACCCTTGGTGTCTAACACAGGCAGACCCTTGGTGTCTAACACAGGCAGACCCTTGGTGTCTAACACAGGCAGACCCTTGGCGTCTAACACAGGCAGACCCTTGGCGTCTAACACAGGCAGACCCTTGGCGTCTAACACAGGCAGACCCTTGGTGTCTAACACAGGCAGACCCTTGGTGTCTAACACAGGCAGACCCTTGGCGTCTAACACAGGCAGACCCTTGGTGTCTAACACAGGCAGACCCTTGGTGTCTAACACAGGCAGACCCTTGGTGTCTAACCCAGGCAGACCCTTGGTGTCTAACCCAGGCAGACCCTTGGTGTCTAACACAGGCAGACCCTTGGCGTCTAACACAGGCAGACCCTTGGTGTCTAACACAGGCAGACCCTTGGTGTCTAACACAGGCAGACCCTTGGCGTCTAACACAGGCAGACCCTTGGTGTCTAACCCAGGCAGACCCTTGGTGTCTAACCCAGGCAGACCCTTGGTGTCTAACACAGGCAGACCCTTGGTGTCTAACACAGGCAGACCCTTGGCGTCTAACACAGGCAGACCCTTGGTGTCTAACCCAGGCAGACCCTTGGTGTCTAACCCAGGCAGACCCTTGGTGTCTACTTAGCTTCTGCCCCAGACAACACTTAAAGCTCAGTCTGTCTCACCCGCTGTCAAAAAATCAAGTGAAACATTCAACAATTAGTGCCTGGATTTCCCCCAGGACACAGATCAGTAATGTAGCTGGATTCCCCCCAGGACACAGATCAGTAACAGAGCTGGATTCCCCCCAGGACACAGATCAGTAACAGAGCTGGATTCCCCCCAGGACACAGATCAGTAACAGAGCTGGATTCCCCCCAGGACACAGATCAGTAACAGAGCTGGATTCCCCCCAGGACACAGATCAGTAACAGAGCTGGATTCCCCCCAGGACACAGATCAGTAACAGAGCTGGATTCCCCCCAGGACACAGATCAGTAACAGAGCTGGATTCCCCCCAGGACACAGATCAGTAACAGAGCTGGATTCCTCCCAGGACACAGAGTCCAGTGTTAATCTCCTGGTCGTCAGAGCAGAGAGGGACAAAGAGAGAGTTCACATGTCTGTTGGCCAATCAGATGAGTGCCAGGGTTTGTTACCGTTGTTACCCAACAGAGAAAACAACATGGAAGCTTAATCTCCTTTCCTCTTCCTTTCCCTTCATCCTCCTTCTGACTTCCTGGTCCCACGTCTGACGTTAAGTGTGTTGTTCTTCTGATCTCTGACCCCTGGCCCTGCCACCGGCCCGGCCCTGTTAAAAATAGTAATAATAATATAATTATAATAACATAATAATAATAATAATAATAGGTTCTCAGAGGATAATTATAATTATAATTATAGGATAATACAGGTACATGGGTTGGAACATCAGATCACAACCTACAATCTGGTATATCCCATATGAAGAAATACTATAGTATACTATGCTCTAAATACTGTAGTATTACTATATTTATATACTATAGTATGCACTGTAGTGTTTTTGCTCACGACTCTAGCATACTGTAGTAGAGTTTACTGTATTATAAATACTGTTGTATTACTATAGTACAAACTATAATATACTATACTAACTACTGGAGTGTTTTTTACGGACATTACTGTAGTTTTTACTATAGTTTTTTTGTTTTATTATCTTTCTATACTCTATAGTACTACACATGATCGAGGGATACTACAGAGTGTAGTACAGTATTCTACAGTAGTGTTGCACGGTACACCGAAACCTCAGTACTACAAACAAAATATATATATATTCGTTACGTCTGTTAAATGTGTCTCACATGATTGAGAGAATACATTCTGTATCAGCACAGACCCTAGAGCAGGGGTAAAAAGTAGATTGAATTTCTTACCGGTACCGGACACCCAAGTTGTCACGATCGTCTAAGGAAGCGGACCAAGGCGCAGCGTGTTGAGCGAACATGTTGACTTTATTAAATTAAAGCAACCACGAAACAACAAAACAAATGACGATACGTGAAGTCCTCTGTGACACTGACAGAACATGGAACAAAAACCCACAACCCCAAGGTGAAAACACACAGTTTAAATATGGCTCCCAATCAGAGATAACGAGCCGACAGCTGACACTCGTTACCACTGATTGGGAGTCACACGAACAACCAAGACAACACACCCAAAGACAACCAACCAAAACACAACAAAACGAACACACCCTGGCTCAACATACAAAGTCCCGGAGCCAGAGCGTGACAGTACCCCCTAAAGGCGCGGACTGCGACCGCGCCTCAAAAACCCCAAACAGGGGAGGGCTGGGTGGGTGTTGCTCCTCGGAGGCGGCTCCGGCTCGGGCTTGACCACCACCCTTCCTCAATCCCCCGTAGCGCCCCGGTCCGATCCGACCCAGCTGGTAGGATCTGGACTGACGACGCGTACCCCTGGCTTGGCGCGTGAGGCAGAAACGGACCGGACCTGGCTGACGATACGCACCCTAGGCTTGATGCGTGGGCCGGAACGGGCCTCACCAGGCTGACGACTCGCATCCCTGGCTTGGTGCGAGTAGCAGGAATGGGCTGGATCAGGCTGACGGCTCGCACCCTTGGCTTGGTGCGAATAGCAGGGACGAGCTGAACCAGGCTGACAACTCGCACCCCTGGCTTGGTGCGAGTAGCAGGAACGGGCTGGACCAGGCCGACGACGCACCCCGTAGGCTTCGTGCGTGGAGCAGGAACAGGCCGGGCAGGGCTGTCGACGCACACCGTAGACTTGGTGCGTAGAGCAGGAACAGGCCGGGCAGGGCTGTCGACGCACACCGTAGACTTGATGCGTAGAGCAGGAACAGGCCGGGCAGGGCTGTCGACGCACACCGTAGACTTGGTGCGTAGAGCAGGAACAGGCCGGGCAGGGCTGTCGACGTACACCGTAGACTTGGTGCGTAGAGCAGGAACAGGCCGGGCAGGGCTGTCGACGCACACCGTAGACCTGATGCGTAGAGCAGGAACAGGCCGGGCAGGGCTGTCGACGCACACCGTAGACTTGGTGCGTAGAGCAGGAACAGGCCTCACCGGACTGTGGAGACGAATAGGAGACCTGGAGCGAAGAGCGGCCACCACCCGTCCTGGCTGGATGCCTACCCTCACACACTCTGCGTGAGGCATCCGCACAGGACGTACAGGGCTGTGAACCCGTACCGACATGACAGCACGCGATACGGGAGCAGGATATCCGGGACCGCGGAGAGGCACTGGAGACCTCGAGCGTAGATCCGGCACACTCCGTCCTGGCTGCATCCCCCTTCGCACGACACGTGCGGGGGTGCTTGCACAGGACGTACAGGACTGTGCCGGACCACTCGTGGCACAGTACGCTGCTCCGCATACCGCGGAACCTGCCCCGTCTCATGCTGCCATGCCTGAGTACGGGAAGTTGGTTCCGCTCTACCTCCAGGCCTCGCCAACCTGCCTTCTGCCTCCCAACACCCGGTGACCACCTCTCCAAAACGTCCTGTAGCAGCCGCCTGCTGCCCAGCCGCCCAAGCCATGTGCCCCCCCCAAAAAATGTTTTGGGGTTGCCTCTCTTCCATCCGACGATGGCCCTGCTGACGCCGTTGCTCCTCTCCTGCCAGGTTCTCCCCCTTCATCGCCCTCCGGTACCGGACGGCCTCCTCCTGCGTAATATGTCCCCAGCCGAGGAGGACATCCACCAGCGTTCTCTCCTGCGGGTGTTCCTGTATACGCTGCTTGGTCCTTTTGTGGTGGGTTTTTCTGTCACGATCGTCTAAGGAAGCGGACCAAGGCGCAGCGTGTTGAGCGAACATGTTGACTTTATTAAATTAAAGCAACCACGAAACAACAAAACAAATGACGATACGTGAAGTCCTCTGTGACACTGACAGAACATGGAACAAAAACCCACAACCCCAAGGTGAAAACACACAGTTTAAATATGGCTCCCAATCAGAGATAACGAGCCGACAGCTGACACTCGTTACCACTGATTGGGAGTCACACGAACAACCAAGACAACACACCCAAAGACAACCAACCAAAACACAACAAAACGAACACACCCTGGCTCAACATACAAAGTCCCGGAGCCAGAGCGTGACACAAGTGAGCGCACACATTGTTTGTTTTATTTTCTATAGAAATTACATGGTAGCCTACTCTAGTGACGCTGACGCAAACAGATCAATAAAAACAATGTCCAAAAAAACAAACAAAAGTGGCACCGACCCAACGATGTTCTCCACTGGTGCCAATAAGTTCGCTCAACTAAGTTGAGAATTTTGATAACTAAAAGACAGATTGGTGTCTATTTATTGAAAATCTCTTTGCGGAAATAGCCATTTTGCTTTCCAAACTGTTTTTCTGTGATTGTATTTTTAAATATTGTGATATGCCTGGGTGGGTCTCTCCGCTTTTCACCTGACAGTCACAACTCAACAATCATCTATTTGGTATTTGCAGGGCGCTGACCAAACTGCGGTCCCTTCTGACTGTAGGCCATTTAAAACAATCCCCTTAATTTATTTTAATTTCTTTTTTTGAAGCTAATGTTCCTCTGTGGCCAATCATGCTTTCTGGTGTAGTAGCCTATTTTGTATGTATTTCTGTATAGACAGGAGTAAGCTTATTAGGATATAAACTCAGCAAAAAAAGAAACGTCCACTCACTGTCAACTGCGTTCATTTTCGGTAACTTAACTTGTGTCAATATTTGTATGAACATAACAAGATTCAACAACGGAGACATAAACTGAACAAAGTTCCACAGAAATGTGACTAACAGAAATGGAATAATGTGTCCCTGAACAAAGGGGAGGGGGGTCAAAATAAGTAACAGTCAGTATCTGGTGTGGCCACCAGCTGTATTAAGTACTGCAGTGCATCTCCTCCTCATGGACTGCACCAGATTTGTCAGTTCTTTCTGTGGGATGTTACCCCACTCTTCCACCAAGGCACCTGCAAGTTCCCGGACATTTCTGTGGGGAATGGCCCTAGCCCTCACCCTCCGATCCAACAGGTCCCAGACGTGCTCAATGGGATTGAGATCCGGGCTCTTCGCTGGCCATGGCAGAACACTGACATTCCTGTCTTGCAGGAAATCACACACAGAATGAGCAGTATGGCTGGTGGCATTGTCATGCTGGAGGGTCATGTCAGGATGAGCCTGCAGGAAGGGTACCACATGAGGGAGGAGGATGTCTTCCCTGTAACGCACAGTGTTGAGATTGCCTGCAATGACAACAAGCTCAGTCCGATGATGCTGTGACACACCGCCCAGACCATGACGGACCCTCCACTTCCAAATCAATCCCGCTCCAGAGTACAGGCCTCGGTGTAAAGCTCATTCCTTCGACGATAAACGCGAATCCGACCATCACCCCTGGTGGGACAAAACCGCGACTCGTCAGTGAAGAGCACTTTTTGCCAGTCCTGTCTGGTCCAGCGACAGTGGGTTTGTGCCCATAGGCGACGTTGTTGCCGGTGATGTCTGGTGAGGACCTGCCTTACAACAGGCCTACAAGCCCTCAGTCCAGCCTCTCTCAGCCTATTGCGGACAGTCTGAGCACTGATGGAGGGATTGTGCATTCCTGGTGTAACTCGGGCAGTTGTTGTTGCTATCCTGTACCTGTCCCGCAAGTGTGATGTTCGGATGTACCGATCCTGTGCAAGTGTTGTTACACGTGGTCTTCGACTGCAAGGATGATCAGCTGTCCATCCTGTCTCCCTGTAGCGCTGTCTTAGGTGTCTCACAGTACGGACATTGCAATTTATTGCCCTGGCCACATCTGCAGTCCTCATGCCTCCTTGCAGCATGCCTAAGGCACGTTCACGCAGATGAGCAGGGACCCTGGGCATCTTTCTTTTGGTGTTTTTCAGAGTCAGTAGAAAGGCCTCTTTAGTGTCCTATGTTTTCATAACTGTGACCTTAATTGCATACCGTCTGTAAGCTGTTAGTGTCTTAACGACCGTTCCACAGGTGCATGTTCATTAATTGTTTATGGTTCATTGAACAAGCATGGGAAACAGTGTTTAAACCCTTTACAATTAAGATCTGTGAAGTTATTTGTATTTTTACGAATTATCTTTGAAAGACAGGGTCCTGAAAAAGGGACGTTTCTTTTTTTGCTGAGTTTATAATATAAGTTCCTTTAGCTTATCTTATCCTAGCCTTATGGACAAGCTGCCTATGACTTTTAATGTGACATAAACACAACCAGTCATGATGTTTTCATCTGATTGTCAAACAGTCTCTTAACAAAGAGTGAGTACGTCTTGAAGGATTCACATGTGAGGCCATGTGCTAAACAGAGTGAGTACGGTAGTGTACTAAACAATCAAAGATTTCAAGACTTAAGGCTGGTTTATACTATGTCTATCAATATGTCTGTAGACAGTTGGCGCAGTGACATCATGAACATTCTATTGTCGTCCGACATCAAACTTGTCGTTGTCGTTATGAAAAAGTATAAACACAAAAACGACAGACTACATGAAATCTGCAGCCTGGTGCTCCAAAATAGCACCATCTGGAGGCGAAAGAAACGAACACTTGTTTAGGCGAGGTGCTGGCTAGCGGAGTAGAACACTTGAAAAATAAAAGGAGAGTCGCACACTCTAGGAGCTCAGACGCAATAATTTAATAACCTAATACCAACGTTTTGATATATTTGATATTTGATACGCTGCCGATTTTGCAGGTTTTCCTACTTACAAAGCATGTAGAGGTCTGTCATTTTTATCATAGGTACACTTCAACTGTGAGAGACGGAATCTAAAACAAAAATCCAGAAAATCACATTGTATGATTTTTAAGTAATTAATTTGCATTTTACATGTAGCTAGCTAGCTAACAATTAACCATAATCCCAACTCATAACAACCCTGTATGAATCTGCTGGGAGCTAAAGATAACCAACTAGCCAGGTTCAATGTCTGCTAGCTAGCTAACATTAGGCTATAACTAGCAATGCAAATGGCTCTGAGATTAATAATATTACTACACAGATCATACACGTAATGTTAGCTAGCAAGCCAGTCAGCTAACGTTTGATAGCTAGATAACTGTACACTTTAACTTGCAATGAAAACAACTTTCTGACTAAATTAGAAACGTATAACATCTGAAAATGTCGCTAGCTAGACTCTCTTACCCATATACATAGATTAACACTTCTCCCTCTCTGTCACATAAAGATGTTTTATACAACAGCCTTCTGTGTTCTAATCTCGACATTATTTGCAATCAAACAAATTTTCTCCAGCTCCTTAGCTATCATATTCTGCTTCCACCGAGCATTCCACTGATTTGAAAACGCGGTCCTCCAGAAAGTGGAGAGCATTAGCAACCCTTATGCAGTTCTTTGTGATATTTTTCAAAATAACTGCGTTAGAAAGGATTACCTACACATACTGAGCAGCTCATGTTATAGACAGAAGCGTGCTACATGGCAGACCAATCTGAACTCATCTCTTGGCATGTCCAGCCCATCCATTATCTCAGCAAATGATGGCTAGCGGGAAGGTTCCTGTCTTTTTCCTTGGATAATTCTTTTTAAACATTTTTTGTCATTTTAGCAGACGCTCTTATCCAGAGCGACTTACAGGAGCAATTAGGGTTAAGTGCCTTGCTTAAGGGCACATCTACAGATTTTTCACCTAGTCGGCTCGGGGATTAGAACCAGCGACCTTTCGGTTACTGGCACAACACTCTTACCCACTAAACTACCTGCCGCCTAGGCTCGTAATTCAACAATTTTATTTGTAATTACAGATGGCATACAAGTTTGTTATTAAGGCACCTGAAAGTTCACAAGTTCCAGAAGGCATTTCTGCCAAAAAACTAATTTTGCTAAAAAAATTAATGTTTACGTTCAAATCCTGTAACATAGTGACGCACGACAAATCTAATCAAAATTAAATTAAATTGTATTTGTCACATGCGCCGAATTCAATAGGTGTAGATCTTACCGTGAAATGCTTACTTTACAAGCCCTTAACCAATAATGCAGTTTTAAGAAAATAGAGTTAAGAAAATATTTACTAAATAAACTAAAGTAAAAAAAGTTTACAAAAATAAAGTAACACAATCAAATAACAATAATGAGGCTATATACAGGGGGTACAGGTACTGAGTCAATGTGTGGGGGTAAAGGTTAGTTGAGGTAATTTGTACATGTAGGTAGGGGTAAAGTGAGTATGCATAGATAATAAATAGCGAGTAGCAGCAGTGTAAAAACAAAGGGAGGGTGGGGGTGGGGGGGTGTCAGCGTAAATAGTCATTTGATGAATTGTTCAGCAGTCTTATGGCTTGGGGGTAGAAGCTGTTAAGGAGCCTTTTGGACCTAGACTTGCCGCTCCGGTACCCCTTGCCGTGCGGTAGCGGAGAGAACAGTCTATGACCTGGGTGACTGGAGTCTTTGACAATTTTCTGGGCATTCCTCTGACACCGCCTAGTGTATAGGTCCTGGATGGCAGGGAGCTCGGCCCCAGTGAAGTACTGGGTTGTACGCACTACCCTCCGTAGCGCCTTAAGGTTGGATGCCGAGCAGTTGCCATACCAGGCGGTGATGCAACCAGACAGGATGCTCTCGATGGTGCAGCTGTATAACTTTTTGAGGATCTGAGGACCAATGCCAAATCTTGTCAGTGTCCTGAGGGGGAAAAGGCTTTGTCGTGCCCTCTTCACGACTGTCCTGGTGTGTTTGGACCATGATAGTTTGTTGGTGATGTGGACACCAAGGAGCTTGAAACTCTTAACCCGCTCCACTACAGCCCCGTGGATGTGAATGGGGGCGTGTTCGGACCTCCTTCTCCTGTAGTCCACGATCATCTCATTTGTCTTGCTCACGTTGAGGGTGAGGTTGTTGTCCTGGCACCAAGCAGCCAGGTCTCTGACCTCCTCCCTATAGGCTGTCTCATTTATGTCGGTGATCAGGCCTACCACAATTGTGTCATCAGCAAACGTAATGATGGTGTTGGAGTCGTACTTGGCCATGCAGTTGTGGGTGAACAGGGAGTACAGGAGGGGACTAAGCATGCACCCCTGAGGGGCCCCAGTGTTGAGGATCAGAGTGACAGATGTGTTGTTGCCTACCCTTACCACCTGGGGGCGGCCTGTCAGGAAGTCCAGGATCCAGTTGCAGAGGGTGGTGTTTAGTCCCAGGGTCCTTAGCTTAGTGATGAGCTTTGTGGGCGCTATGGTGTTGAACGCTGAGCTGTAGTCAATGAACAGCATTCTCACGTAGGTGTTCCTTTTGTCCAGGTGTGAAAGGGCAGTGTGGAGTGCTATTGAGATTGCGTCATCTGTGGATCTGTTGGGGCGGTATGCAAATTGGAGTGGGTCTAGGGTTTCCGGGATGATGGTGTTGATATGAGGCATCACCAGCCTTTCAAAGCACTTCATGGCTACAGACGTCAGTGCTACGGGTCGGTAGTCATTTAGGCAGGTTACCTTCGCATTCTTGGGCACAGGGACTATGGTGGTCTGCTTGAAACATGTAGGTATTACAGACTCAGTCAGGGAGAGGTTGAAAATGTCAGCGAAGACACTTGCCAGTTGGTCTGCGCATGCTCGGAGTACACGTCCTGGTAATCCGTCTGGCCCTGTGGCCTTGTGAATATTGACCTGCTTAAATGTCATACTCACATCGGCTACGGAGAGCATGATCACATAGTCATCCAGAACAGCTGATGGTCTCATGCATGCTTCAGTGTTGCTTGCCTCGAAGCGAGCATAGAAGTGATTTAGCTTGTCTGGTAGTTTTGTGTCACTGGGCAGCTGGCGGCTGTGCTTCCCTTTGTAGTCTGTAATAGTTTTCAAGCCCTGCCACATCCGACGAGCGTCAGAGCCAGTGTAGTACGATTCAATCTTAGTCCTGTATTGACGCTTTGCCTGTTTGATGGTTCATCAAAGGGCATAGCGGGATTTCTTATAAGTGTCCAGGTTAGAGTCCTGCTCCTTGAAAGCGGCAGCTCTGCCTTTTAGCTCAATGCGGATGTTGCCTGTAATCCATGACTTCTGGTTGGGGTATGTACGTACGGTCACTGTGGGGACGACATCATCATTGCACTTATTGATGAAGCCAGTGACTGATGTGGTGCACTCCTTAATGCTATCGGAAGAATCCCGGAACATATTCCAGTCTGTGCTAGCAAAACAGTCCTGTAGCTTAGCATCTGCGTCATCTGACCACATCCGTATTAACCGAGTCACTGGTGCTTCCTGCTTTAGTTTTTGCTTATAAGCAGGAATCAGGAGGATAGAGTTATGAAAAAATCTTCATCCAATACGAGGTGAGTAATCGCTGTCCTGATATCCAGAAGCTCTTTTTGGTCATAAGAGACGATGGCAGAAACATTATGTACAGAATAAATTACAAATAACGCGAAAAAACACACATAATAGTACAATTGTTTAGAGGGCTGTAAAACGGCAGCCATCTTCTCCGACGCCATTTCAGCTCATTTCACACCGGTTAAATCAAATCAAATCAAATTTGATTGGCCACATGCGCCGAATACAACAGGTGCAGACATTACAGTGAAATGCTTACTTACAGCCCTTAACCAACAGTGCATTTATTTTCAATTAAAAAAAGTAGAATAAAACAACAAAAAAGTGTTGAGAAAAAAAAGAGCAGAAGTAAAATAAAATAACAGTAGGGAGGCTATATATACAGGGGGGTACCGGTGCAGAGTCAATGTGCGGGGGCAGCGGCTAGTTGAGGTAGTTGAAGTAATATGTACATGTGGGTAGAGTTAAAGTGACTCTGCACTGATATTTAAGGTTAGTTTTATCTGCAATCAAATTTAATAAAGCTAAAACATTCGAAATAACTCAGGAAATGACCCAGATGCAGACACAGGAGATGGAAGGTTCAAAATACAGAGTAGTTTATTAAAACCACAGGAGGCAGGCAAAGGGCAGGTCGATGACAGGCAGAGGTTCGTAACCAGGTCCGAGTCTGAAATGTACAGGGCAGCAGGCAGGCTCAGGGTCAGGACAGGCAGAATAAGTCGAAACTGGGAGAACTAGAAAACAGGGACTAGAGAGAACAGGAGTACCGAGTCAATGATAGCTTGGCTACAGTGGCTTGCGAAAGTATTCACCCCCCTTGGCATTTTTCCTATTTTGTTGCCTTACAACCTGAATTTAAAATTGATTTTTGGGGGGTTATACAACATGCCTTTGAAGATGCAAAATATTTTTTTTAACGGAAAACTTGAGTGTGCATAACCATTCACTCCCCCAAAGTCAATACTTTGTAGAGCCACCTTTTGCAGCAATTACAGCTGCAAGTCTCTTGGCGTATGTCTCTATAAGCTTGGCACATCTAGCCACTGGGATTTTTGCCCATTCTTCAAGGCAAAACTGCTCCAGCTCCTTCAAGTTGGATGGGTTCCGCTGGTGTACAGCAATCTTTAAGTCATACCACAGATTCTCAATTGGATTGAGGTCTGGGCTTTGACTAGGCCATTCCAAGACATTTAAATGTTTCCCCTTAAACCACTCGAGTGTTGCTTTAGCAGTATGCTTAGGGTCATTGTCCTGCTGGAAGGTGAACCTCCATCCCAGTCTCAAATCTCTGGAAGACTGAAACAGGTTTCCCTCAAGAATTTCCCTGTGTTTAGCGTCATCCATCATTTCTTCAATTCTGACCAGTTTCCCAGTCCTGTGGGGATGGTGTTCTCGGGGTGATGAGAGGTGTTGGGTTTGCGCCAGACATACTTTTTTCCTTGATGGCCAAAAAGCTCGATTTTAGTCTCATCTGACCAGAGTACCTTTTTCCATATGTTTGGGGAGTCTTTTGGTGAACATCAAACGTGTTTGCTTATTTTTTTATTTAAGCAATGGCTTTTTTCTGGCCACTCTTCCGTAAAGCCCAGCGGAGTGTACGGCTTAAAGTAGTTCTATGGACAGATACGCAGCTCCTTCAGGGTTATCTTTGGTCTCTTTGTTGCCTCTCTGATTAATGCCCTCCTTGCCTGGTCCGTGAGTTTTGGTGGGTGGCCCTCTCTTGGCAGGTTTGTTGTGGTGCCATATTCTTTCAATTTTTTAAATAATGGATTTAATGGTGCTCCGTGGATGTTCAAAGTGTCGGATATTTTTTTTATAACCTAATCCTGATCTGTTCTTCTCCACAACTTTGTCCCTGACCTGTTTGGAGAGCTCCTTGGACTTCGTGGTGCCGCTTGCTTGGTGGTGCCCTTTGCTTAGTGGTGTTGCAGACTCTGGGGCCTTTCAGAACAGGTGTATATATATACTGAGATCATGTGACAGATCATGTGGCACTTATATTACATCTACATTTTAGTCATTTAGCAGACGCTCTTATCCAGAGCGACTTACAGTTAGCACATACATTATTTTATCGAACCCACAACCCTGGCGTTGCAAACGCCATGCTCTACCAACTGAGCTACATCCCCTGCCGGCCATTCCCTCCCCTCCCCTGGACGACGCTGGGCCAATTGTGCGCCGCCCCATGGGTCTCCCGGTCGCGGCCGGCTACGACAGAGCCTGGATTCGAACCAGGATCTCTAGTGGCACAGCTAGCACTGCGATGCAGTGCCTTAGACCACTGCGCCACTCGGGAGACCTGCACACAGGTGGACTTTATTTAACTAATTATGTGGCTTCTGAAGGTAATTGGTTGCACCAGATCTTATTTAGGGGCTTCATAGCAAATATACAAAAAAATACATATGCACGCACCACTTTTCCGTTATTTATTTTTTAGAATTTTTTTAAACAAGTTATTCTTTCATTTCACTTCACCGATTTGGACTATTTTGTGTATGTTCATTACATGAAATCCAAATAAAAATCCATTTACATTACAGTTTGTAATGCAACAAAATAGGAAAAACGCCAAGGGGGATGAATATTTTAGCAAGCACTGTACCAGCAGGAGACTCCTGATTTTCACTACTTTTAATTCCTTCTACCTGACCAGGCTAGAGGACGGACAGTCACCAGGCTAGAGGATGGACAGTCACCAGGCTAGAAGATGGACAGTCACCAGGCTAGAGGATGGACAGTCACCAGGCTAGAGGATGGACAGTCACCAGGCTAGAGGATGGACAGTCAGGTGACCAGGCTAGAGGATGGACAGTCAGGTGACCAGGATAGAGGATGGAGAGTCACCAGGCTAGAGGATGGACAGTCACCAGGCTAGAGGACGGACAGTCACCAGGCTAGAGGATGGACAGTCACCAGGATAGAGGATGGACAGTCACCAGGCTAGAGGATGGGACGGTTATGTGACCAGGCTAGAGGATGGACAGTCACCAGGCTAGAGGATGGACGATTATGTGACCAGGCTAGAGGATGGACAGTCACCAGGCTAGAGGACGGACAGTCACCAGGCTAGAGGACAGACAGTCACCAGGCTAGAGGATGGACGATTATGTGACCAGGCTAGAGGATGGACAGTCACCAGGCTAGAGGACAGACAGTCACCAGGCTAGAGGATGGACAGTCAGGTGACCAGGCTAGAGGACCAGGCTAGAGGATGGACAGTCACCAGGCTAGAGGACGGACAGTCACCAGGCTAGAGGACAGACAGTCACCAGGCTAGAGGACGGACAGTCACCAGGCTAGAGGACGGACAGTCACCAGGCTAGAGGACGGACAGTCACCAGGCTAGAGGACGGACAGTCACCAGGCTAAAGGACGGACAGTCACCAGGCTAGAGGACGGACAGTCACCAGGCTAGAGGACGGACAGTCACCAGGCTAAAGGACGGAGAGTCACCAGGCTAGAGGACGGACAGTCACCAGGCTAGAGGACGGACAATCACCAGGCTAGAGGACGGACAGTCACTAGGCTAAAGGACGGACAGTCACCAGGCTAGAGGACGGACAGTCACCAGGCTAGAGGATGGACAGTCACCAGGCTAGAGGACGGACAGTCACCAGGCTAGAGGATGGACAGTCAGGTGACCAGGCTAGAGGATGGACAGTCACCAGGCTAGAGGATGGACAGTCACCAGGCTAGAGGATGGACAGTCACCAGGCTAGAGGACGGACAGTCACCAGGCTAAAGGACGGACAGTCACCAGGCTAGAGGACGGACAGTCACCAGGCTAGAGGATGGACAGTCAGGTGACCAGGCTAGAGGATGGACAGTCACCAGGCTAGAGGATGGACAGTCACCAGGCTAGAGGATGGACAGTCACCAGGCTAGAGGACGGACAGTCACCAGGCTAGAGGACGGACAGTCACCAGGCTAGAGGACGGACAGTCACCAGGCTAGAGGATGGACAGTCACCAGGCTAGAGGACGGACAGTCACCAGGCTAGAGGACGGACAGTCACCAGGCTAGAGGATGGACAGTCAGGTGACCAGGCTAGAGGATGGACAGTCACCAGGCTAGAGGATGGACAGTCACCAGGCTAGAGGATGTACAGTCACCAGGCTAGAGGACGGACAGTCACCAGGCTAAAGGATGGACAGTCACCAGGCTAGAGGACGGACAGTCACCAGGCTAGAGGATGGACAGTCAGGTGAACAGGCTAGAGGAGGGACAGTCACCAGGCTAGAGGATGGACAGTCACCAGGCTAGAGGACAGACAGTCACCAGGCTAGAGGACGGACAGTCACCAGGCTAGAGGATGGACAGTCACCAGGCTAGAGGATGGACAGTCACCAGGCTAGAGGACGGACAGTCACCAGGCTAGAGGATGGACAGTCACCAAGCTAGAGGACGGACAGTCACCAGGCTAGAGGACGGACAGTCACCAGGCTAGAGGATGGACAGTCAGGTGACCAGGCTAGAGGATGGACAGTCACCAGGCTAGAGGACGGACAGTCACCAGGCTAGAGGACGGACAGTCAGGTGACCAGGCTAGAGGATGGACAGTCACCAGGCTAGAGGATGGACAGTCACCAGGCTAGAGGATGGACAGTCACCAGGCTAGAGGACGGACTGTCACCAGGCTAAAGGACGGACAGTCACCAGGCTAGAGGACGGACAGTCACCAGGCTAGAGGATGGACAGTCAGGTGACCAGGCTAGAGGATGGACAGTCACCAGGCTAGAGGACGGACAGTCACCAGGCTAGAGGACGGACAGTCACCAGGCTAGGGGAAGGACAGTCACCAGGTTAGAGGATGGACAGTCACCAGGCTAGAGGATGGACAGTCACCAGGCTAGAGGACGGACAGTCACCAGGCTAGAGGATGGACAGTCAGGTGAACAGGCTAGAGGATGGACAGTCACCAGGCTAGAGGATGGACAGTCACCAGGCTAGAGGACGGACAGTCACCAGGCTAGAGGATGGACAGTCAGGTGACCAGGCTAGAGGATGGACAGTCACCAGGCTAGAGGATGGACAGTCACCAGGCTAGAGGACGGACAGTCACCAGGCTAGAGGACGGACAGTCACCAGGCTAGAGGACGGACAGTCACCAGGCTAGAGGATGGACAGTCACCAGGCTAGAGGACAGACAGTCACCAGGTTAGAGGATGGACAGTCACCAGGCTAGAGGATGGACAGTCACCAGGCTAGAGGATGGACAGTCACCAGGCTAGAGGATGGACAGTCACCAGGCTAGAGGATGGACAGTCACCAGGCTAGAGGACAGACAGTCACCAGGTTAGAGGATGGACAGTCACCAGGCTAGAGGATGGACAGTCACCAGGCTAGAGGATGGACAGTCACCAGGCTAGAGGATGGACAGTCAGGTGACCAGGCTAGAGGACGGACAGTCACCAGGCTAGAGGACGGACAGTCACCAGGCTAGAGGATGGACAGTCACCAGGCTAGAGGACAGACAGTCACCAGGTTAGAGGATGGACAGTCACCAGGCTAGAGGATGGACAGTCACCAGGCTAGAGGATGGACAGTCACCAGGCTAGAGGATGGACAGTCAGGTGACCAGGCTAGAGGACGGACAGTCACCAGGCTAGAGGATGGACAGTCACCAGGCTAGAGGATGGACAGTCACTAGGCTAGAGGATGGACAGTCACCAGGCTAAAGGACGGACAGTCACCAGGCTAGAAGATGGACAGTCACCAGGCTAGAGGATGGACAGTCACCAGGCTAGAGGACGGACAGTAATTTTCCTCATTGATGATATCCATGCCACAGCTGAAAATGATAGTGTGTGTTTGGGTGTGTGTGTGTGTGTTTGGGTGGATGTGTGTGTTTGGGTGTGTGTTTGGGTGTATTTGGGTGTGTGTGTTTGGGTGTGTGTGTGTGTGTGTGTGTGTGTTTGGGTGTATTTGGGTGTGTGTGCATCTTTGTCTGTATGTCTATTAATCTGTTCGTCTAATAATATGCACTGGTGTTATAGTTGCATGAATTAATCACAAATTACAGCTCTAATGCAATATTAGTTTCATAGTGAAACACCACTATTCTGGCTATTAGTAATTCTTGAAAAGTCAGTAGAAGTGGTGCAGTGGTCTGAGGCACTGCATCGCAGTGCTAGCTGTGCCACTAGAGATCCTGGTTGGAATCCAGGCTCTGTCGTAGCCGGCCGCGACCGGGAGACCCATGGGGCGGCGCACAATTCGTCCAGGGTAGGGGAGGGAATGGCCGGCAGGGATGTAGCTCAGTTGGTAGAGCATGGCGTTTGCAACGCCAGAGTTGTGGGTTCGATTCCCACAGGGGGCCAGTATGAAAAAAATAATAATAATAAAAATGTGTGCACTCAATGTAAGTCGCTCTGGATAAGAGTGTCTGCTAAAAAGTAAATGTAATGTCTGTCTTTCCATGACATAGACTGACCAGGTAAAAGCTATGATCCCTTATTGATGTCACTTGTTAAATCCACTTCAATCAGTGTAGATGAAGGGGAGGAGACAGGTTAAAGAAGGATTTTTAAGCCTTGAGACAATTGAGACATGGATTGTGTATGTGTGCCATTCAGAGGGTGAATGGGCAAAACAAAAGATTTAAGTGCCTTTGAACAGGTTTATGGTAGTAGGTGCCAGGCGCACCGGTTTGAGTGTGTCAAGAACTGCAACGCTGCTGGGTTTTTCCACGCTCAACAGTTTCCCGTGTGTATCAAGAATGATCCACCACCCAAAGGACATCCAGTCAACTTGACACAACCGTGGGAAGCATTGGAGTCAACATGGGGCCAGCATCCCTGTGGAACGCTTTCGACACCTTGTAGAGTCCACGCCCCGACGAATTGAGGCTGTTCTGAGGGCAAAACAGGGGGGGGGGGTGCAACTCAATGTTAGGAAGGTGTTCCTAATGTTTGATATACTCAGTGTATACGTACATAATGGCCCTGTCAGTAACCTACTGGAAAACTGCTACCTACTAAGGTAGGGTCCTTTTGGAGGCAGGTAGACGGAAGTCAGCTGCCTGGTGATTGGCTAAATAATAACAGTAGGCTACACCAACATTAGTTTCCATTCATACAAAGTGTCGAAATGATTGCCCAGCACTGGGTACGATCTCATGATGCTCGGAAACACCAAGCATGCTCCTCAGACCGTTCACAACGCTCTAGCAGGCCGTGAGAATACTTGATGATACTTGAAGGTATGCAGAGCTTCCCCAAACCATAGCGCCTGGGTACAGTACTGCAGTGCATTGTATAGCCTACAAAACATCGCTTCCAGCTGCCCCCTTTTGGCGATTCTAAGTATTCAATATTTATTCAATTCCTCCTGCTGAAGGATTATTATCCTCCTGCGATGAAAGGGGTCATATTAAGATCTGACATGTAAATATAGTACCGGGTCAAAGGTAGTCCACAACTTAAGGAAAAAGGGTGCCATTTCATACGCACCTAGGACTGCTGCCCGTTGCCAGCGTTACGGTACAGTATGTTGACAGCAAGCGTAACGATCAGCTGTGAACTGACTAGAGCAGCGGAGAGGGTGAGAAGTAATGTTGATGCATTCAGTTTGTTCAGCTCCCTTCCAGTAAAGCAGAGGGGATGCTGATGCCTTGAGTAATAACGGCAGCCGTAAATCAAGATGGCTTCTTGAAAACCTTTATTTAGCCGGTTTTTTCTTCATTAGAATGTATTTCATTACTGGAAGCGTCTTTACATCTTCTATTGTCAAAACCTTGAACACTAACTTATTTTTTAAATTTATTTTATATTTTTAATTCACCTTTATTTAACCAGGTAAGCCAGTTGAGAACAAGTTCTCATTTACAACTGCGACCTGGCCAAGATAAAGCAAAGCAGTGCGATAAAAACAACAACACAGAGTTACATATGGGGTAAAAAAAACATAAGGTCAAAAAAATACAACAGAAAATATATATGCAGTGTGTGCAAATGTAGCAAGTTATGGAGGTAAGGCAATAAATAGGCTATAGTGCAAAATAATTACAATTAGTATTAACACTGGAATGATAGATGTGCAAGAGATTATGTGCAAATTACTCTGCTGCTCAGTACAGGTACACCATGTATATAGCCTCGTTATTGTTATTTTATTGGGAAACTATTTTCTTAAAACTGCTTTGTTGGTTAAGGGCTTGCAGGTAAACATTTCACGGTAAGGTCTACACCTGTTGATGTGGATATGAAGCATCTAAGAATTCACTCCCAGGTAAAACAGAGAACCAGCAGGCTCTGGATCTGGAAGGGTTAGGGTTGAATACCCCTGACCTACTGGTTATCCTTGGATCCAATACAACGCCGCATGGTCTGCAGAGGGAGTTGGACAGCACTCCGGTATGAAAAACAAGAGGCTTTCATTAGCTCTGTGGCTAGATGGGGTGGACGCTGGCCCATTAGCTCTGTAGCTAGATGAGGTGGACGCTGGCACATTAGCTCTGTAGCTAGATGAGGTGGATGCTGGCCCATTAGCTCTGTAGCTAGATGGGGTGGACGCTGGCACATTAGCTCTGTAGCTAGATGAGGTGGATGCTGGCCCATTAGCTCTGTGGCTAGATGGGGTGGACGCTGGCCCATTAGCTCTGTAGCTAGATGGGGTGGACGCTGGCCCATTAGCTATGTAGCTAGATGAGGTGGACGCTGGCCCATTAGCTCTGTAGCTAGATGGGGTGGACGCTGGCCCATTAGCTATGTAGCTAGATGAGGTGGACGCTGGCCCATTAGCTCTGTAGCTAGATGGGGTGGACACTGGCCCATTAGCTCTGTAGCTAGATGAGGTGTTTGCTGGCCCATTAGCTCTGTAGCTAGATGGGGTGGACGCTGGCCCATTAGCTCTGTAGCTAGATGGGGTGTTCGCTGGCCCATTAGCTCTGTAGCTAGATGGGGTGGACGCTGGCCCATTAGCTCTGTAGCTAGATGTGGTGGACGCTGGCCCATTAGCTCTGTAGCTAGATGGGGTGGACGCTGGCCCATTAGCTCTGTAGCTAGATGGGGTGGACGCTGGCACATTAGCTCTGTAGCTAGATGAGGTGGATGCTGGCACATTAGCTCTGTAGCTAGATGAGGTGGATGCTGGCCCATTAGCTCTGTAGCTAGATGAGGTGGACGCTGGCACATTAGCTCTGTAGCTAGATGAGGTGGATGCTGGCCCATTAGCTCTGTAGCTAGATGGGGTGGACGCTGGCCCATTAGCTCTGTAGCTAGATGAGGTGTTCGCTGGCCCATTAGCTCTGTAGCTAGATGGGGTGGACGCTGGCCCATTAGCTCTGTAGCTAGATGGGGTGTTCGCTGGCCCATTAGCTCTGTAGCTAGATGGGGTGGACGCTGGCCCATTAGCTCTGTAGCTAGATGTGGTGGACGCTGGCCCATTAGCTCTGTAGCTAGATGAGGTGGACGCTGGCCCATTAGCTCTGTAGCTAGATGGGGTGGACGCTGGCCCATTAGCTCTGTAGCTAGATGAGGTGGACGCTGGCCCATTAGCTATGTAGCTAGATGAGGTGGACGCTGGCCCATTAGCTCTGTAGCTAGATGGGGTGGACGCTGGCCCATTAGCTCTGTAGCTAGATGGGGTGGACGCTGGCCCATTAGCTCTGTAGCTAGATGAGGTGGACGCTGGCCCATTAGCTATGTAGCTAGATGAGGTGGACGCTGGCCCATTACCTCTGTAGCTAGATGGGGTGGACGCTGGCCCATTAGCTCTGTAGCTAGATGAGGTGGACGCTAGCCAATTTGGCACCGCTGCCAGGCTTTACCCATTTAGGTCGAGACCAGATGTTTGAGCAAAGGTCTTGTTTTTTTCTTATCATGGTGTTCCGTTGTGGACATTAGAAATCTCCTCTGTTCTCTAAAACTTGGCTTGCGAAAGTATTCACCACCCTTATATAGACTAGTGCTGGGGAGCTGGTGGGTTATAGACTAGTGCTGGGGAGCTAGGTGGGTTATAGACTAGTGCTGGGGAGCTGGTGGGTTATAGACTAGTGCTGGGGAGCTGGTGGGTTATAGACTAGTGCTGGGGAGCTGGTGGGTTATAGACTAGTGTTGGGAGCTGGTGGGTTATAGACTAGTGCTGGGGAGCTGGTGGGTTATAGACTAGTGTTGGGAGCTGGTGGGTTATAGACTAGTGCTGGGGAGCTAGGTGGGTTATAGACTAGTGCTGGGGAGCTAGGTGGGTTATAGACTAGTGCTGGGGAGCTGGTGGGTTATAGACTAGTGTTGGGGAGCTAGATGGGTTATAGACTAGTGCTGGGGAGCTAGGTGGGTTATAGACTAGTGTTGGGAGCTGGTGGGTTATAGACTAGTGCTGGGGAGCTGGTGGGTTATAGACTAGTGCTGGGGAGCTAGGTGGGTTATAGACTAGTGCTGGGGAGCTGGTGGGTTATAGACTAGTGCTGGGGAGCTGGTGGGTTATAGACTAGTGTTGGGGAGCTGGTGGGTTATAGACTAGTGCTGGGGAGCTGGTGGGTTATAGACTAGTGCTGGGGAGCTGGTGGGTTATAGACTAGTGCTGGGGAGCTGGTGGGTTATAGACTAGTGTTGGGAGCTGGTGGGTTATAGACTAGTGCTGGGGAGCTGGTGGGTTATAGACTAGTGCTGGGGAGCTGGTGGGTTATAGACTAGTGTTGGGAGCTGGTGGGTTATAGACTAGTGTTGGGAGCTGGTGGGTTATAGACTAGTGCTGGGGAGCTGGTGGGTTATAGACTAGTGCTGGGGAGCTGGTGGGTTATAGACTAGTGTTGGGAGCTGGTGGGTTATAGACTAGTGCTGGGGAGCTGGTGGGTTATAGACCAGTGTTGGGGAGCTAGGTGGGTTATAGACTAGTGCTGGGGAGCTAGGTGGGTTATAGACTAGTGCTGGGGAGCTGGTGGGTTATAGACTAGTGTTGGGGAGCTAGGTGGGTTATAGACTAGTGCTGGGGAGCTGGTGGGTTATAGACTAGTGCTGGGGAGCTGGTGGGTTATAGACTAGTGCTGGGGAGCTGGTGGGTTATAGACTAGTGTTGGGAGCTGGTGGGTTATAGACTAG
Organism: Coregonus clupeaformis; assembly: GCF_020615455.1. Classification (NCBI taxonomy): domain Eukaryota; kingdom Metazoa; phylum Chordata; class Actinopteri; order Salmoniformes; family Salmonidae; genus Coregonus; species Coregonus clupeaformis. The sequence goes on along the minus strand of NC_059207.1, from coordinate 6,961,695 downwards.
TGCTGGGGGAGCTGGTGGGTTATAGACTAGTGCTGGGGAGCTGGTGGGTTATAGACTAGTGCTGGGGAGCTAGGTGGGTTATAGACTAGTGCTGGGGAGCTAGGTGGGTTATAGACTAGTGCTGGGGAGCTGGTGGGTTATAGACTAGTGTTGGGGAGCTAGATGGGTTATAGACTAGTGCTGGGGAGCTAGGTGGGTTATAGACTAGTGTTGGGAGCTGGTGGGTTATAGACTAGTGCTGGGGAGCTGGTGGGTTATAGACTAGTGCTGGGGAGCTAGGTGGGTTATAGACTAGTGCTGGGGAGCTGGTGGGTTATAGACTAGTGCTGGGGAGCTGGTGGGTTATAGACTAGTGCTGGGGAGCTGGTGGGTTATAGACTAGTGCTGGGGAGCTGGTGGGTTATAGACTAGTGTTGGGAGCTGGTGGGTTATAGACTAGTGCTGGGGAGCTAGGTGGGTTATAGACTAGTGCTGGGGAGCTGGTGGGTTATAGACTAGTGTTGGGGAGCTAGGTGGGTTATAGACTAGTGCTGGGGAGCTAGGTGGGTTATAGACTAGTGCTGGGGAGCTGGTGGGTTATAGACTAGTGCTGGGGAGCTGGTGGGTTATAGACTAGTGCTGGGGAGCTGGTGGGTTATAGACTAGTGCTGGGGAGCTGGTGGGTTATAGACTAGTGCTGGGGAGCTGGTGGGTTATAGACTAGTGCTGGGGAGCTGGTGGGTTATAGACCAGTGCTGGGGAGCTAGGTGGGTTATAGACTAGTGCTGGGGAGCTGGTGGGTTATAGACTAGTGCTGGGGAGCTGGTGGGTTATAGACTAGTGCTGGGGAGCTAGGTGGGTTATAGACTAGTGCTGGGGAGCTGGTGGGTTATAGACTAGTGCTGGGGAGCTGGTGGGTTATAGACTAGTGCTGGGGGAGCTAGGTGGGTTATAGACTAGTGCTGGGGAGCTAGGTGGGTTATAGACTAGTGCTGGGGAGCTGGTGGGTTATAGACTAGTGCTGGGGAGCTAGGTGGGTTATAGACTAGTGCTGGGGAGCTGGTGGGTTATAGACTAGTGCTGGGGAGCTGGTGGGTTATAGACTAGTGTTGGGGAGCTGGTGGGTTATAGACTAGTGCTGGGGAGCTGGTGGGTTATAGACTAGTGCTGGGGAGCTGGTGGGTTATAGACTAGTGCTGGGGAGCTGGTGGGTTATAGACTAGTGTTGGGAGCTGGTGGGTTATAGACTAGTGCTGGGGAGCTGGTGGGTTATAGACTAGTGCTGGGGAGCTGGTGGGTTATAGACTAGTGTTGGGGAGCTGGTGGGTTATAGACTAGTGCTGGGGAGCTGGTGGGTTATAGACTAGTGCTGGGGAGCTAGGTGGGTTATAGACTAGTGCTGGGGAGCTAGGTGGGTTATAGACTAGTGCTGGGGAGCTGGTGGGTTATAGACTAGTGCTGGGGAGCTGATGGGTTATAGACCAGTGTTGGGGAGCTGGTGGGTTATAGACTAGTGCTGGGGAGCTAGGTGGGTTATAGACTAGTGCTGGGGAGCTGGTGGGTTATAGACTAGTGTTGGGGAGCTAGATGGGTTATAGACTAGTGTTGGGAGCTGGTGGGTTATAGACTAGTGTTGGGAGCTGGTGGGTTATAGACCAGTGCTGGGGAGCTGGTGGGTTATAGACTAGTGTTGGGGAGCTGGTGGGTTATAGACTAGTGCTGGGGAGCTGGTGGGTTATAGACCAGTGCTGGGGAGCTAGGTGGGTTATAGACTAGTGCTGGGGAGCTAGGTGGGTTATAGACTAGTGCTGGGGAGCTTGTGGGTTATAGACTAGTGTTGGGAGCTGGTGGGTTATAGACTAGTGCTGGGGAGCTGGTGGGTTATAGACTAGTGCTGGGGAGCTGGTGGGTTATAGACTAGTGTTGGGAGCTGGTGGGTTATAGACTAGTGCTGGGGAGCTAGATGGGTTATAGACTAGTGCTGGGGAGCTAGATGTGTTATAGACTAGTGCTGGGGAGCTAGGTGGGTTATAGACTAGTGCTGGGGAGCTAGGTGGGTTATAGACTAGTGTTGGGAGCTAGGTGGGTTATAGACTAGTGTTGGGGAGCTTGGTGGGTTATAGACTAGTGTTGGGGAGCTAGGTGGGTTATAGACCAGTGCTGGGGAGCTGGTGGGTTATAGACTAGTGCTGGGGAGCTGGTGGGTTATAGACTAGTGCTGGGGAGCTAGGTGGGTTATAGACTAGTGCTGGGGAGCTGGTGGGTTATAGACTAGTGCTGGGGAGCTGGTGGGTTATAGACTAGTGCTGGGGAGCTGGTGGGTTATAGACTAGTGCTGGGGAGCTAGATGGGTTATAGACTAGTGCTGGGGAGCTGGTGGGTTATAGACTAGTGCTGGGGAGCTGGTGGTTTATAGACTAGTGCTGGGGAGCTTGGTGGGTTATAGACTAGTGCTGGGGAGCTGGTGGGTTATAGACTAGTGCTGGGGAGCTGGTGGGTTATAGACTAGTGTTGGGGAGCTGGTGGGTTATAGACTAGTGCTGGGGAGCTGGTGGGTTATAGACTAGTGCTGGGGAGCTGGTGGGTTATAGACTAGTGCTGGGGAGCTGGTGGGTTATAGACTAGTGCTGGGGAGCTGGTGGGTTATAGACTAGTGCTGGGGAGCTGGTGGGTTATAGACTAGTGCTGGGAGCTGGGTGGGTTATAGACTAGTGTTGGGGAGCTGGTGGGTTATAGACTAGTGCTGGGGAGCTGGTGGGTTATAGACTAGTGCTGGGGAGCTGGTGGGTTATAGACTAGTGCTGGGGAGCTGGTGGGTTATAGACTAGTGCTGGGGAGCTGGTGGGTTATAGACTAGTGCTGGGGAGCTAGGTGGGTTATAGACTAGTGCTGGGGAGCTAGATGGGTTATAGACTAGTGCTGGGGAGCTAGGTGGGTTATAGACTAGTGCTGGGGAGCTAGGTGGGTTATAGACTAGTGCTGGGGAGCTAGGTGGGTTATAGACTAGTGCTGGGGAGCTAGATGGGTTATAGACTAGTGCTGGGGAGCTGGTGGGTTATAGACTAGTGTTGGGGAGCTAGATGGGTTATAGACCAGTGCTGGGGAGCTAGGTGGGTTATAGACTAGTGCTGGGGAGCTAGGTGGGTTATAGACTAGTGCTGGGGAGCTAGATGGGTTATAGACTAGTGCTGGGGAGCTAGATGGGTTATAGACTAGTGCTGGGGAGCTAGGTGGGTTATAGACTAGTGCTGGGGAGCTAGGTGGGTTATAGACTAGTGCTGGGGAGCTAGATGGGTTATAGACTAGTGCTGGGGAGCTGGTGGGTTATAGACTAGTGCTGGGGAGCTTGTGGGTTATAGACTAGTGCTGGGGAGCTTGGTGGGTTATAGACTAGTGCTGGGGAGCTGGTGAGTTATAGACTAGTGCTGGGGAGCTGGTGGGTTATAGACTAGTGCTGGGGAGCTGGTGGGTTATAGACTAGTGTTGGGAGCTAGGTGGGTTATAGACTAGTGCTGGGGAGCTGGTGGGTTATAGACTAGTCCTGGGGAGCTAGATGGGTTATAGACTAGTGTTGGGGAGCTAGGTGGGTTATAGACTAGTGCTGGGGAGCTGGTGGGTTATAGACTAGTGCTGGGGAGCTAGATGGGTTATAGACTAGTGTTGGGGAGCTAGGTGGGTTATAGACTGGTGCTGGGGAGCTGGTGGGTTATAGACTAGTGCTGGGGAGCTGGTGGGTTATAGACTAGTGCTGGGGAGCTAGATGGGTTATAGACTAGTGCTGGGGAGCTGGTGGGTTATAGACTAGTGTTGGGGAGCTGGTGGGTTATAGACTAGTGTTGGGGAGCTAGGTGGGTTATAGACTAGTGCTGGGGAGCTGGTGGGTTATAGACTAGTGTTGGGGAGCTGGTGGGTTATAGACTAGTGCTGGGGAGCTGGTGGGTTATAGACTAGTGCTGGGGAGCTGGTGGGTTATAGACTAGTGTTGGGGAGCTAGGTGGGTTATAGACTAGTGCTGGGGAGCTGGTGGGTTATAGACTAGTGCTGGGGAGCTGGTGGGTTATAGACTAGTGCTGGGGAGCTGGTGGGTTATAGACTAGTGTTGGGGAGCTAGGTGGGTTATAGACTAGTGCTGGGGAGCTGGTGGGTTATAGACTAGTGCTGGGGAGCTGGTGGGTTATAGACTAGTGCTGGGGAGCTGGTGGGTTATAGACTAGTGCTGGGGAGCTGGTGGGTTATAGACTAGTGCTGGGGAGCTAGATGGGTTATAGATTAGTGCTGGGGAACTGGTGGGTTATAGACTAGTGCTGGGGAGCTGGTGGGTTATAGACTAGTGCTGGGGAGCTGGTGGGAGGGCGGGATGGAGAGAGAGACGAGAGAGAGAGAGAGAGAGAGAGAGAGAGAGAGAGAGAGAGAGAGAGAGAGAGAGAGAGAGAGAGAGAGAGGGGAATTATTCTCCAAAGCGCCCTCACATTCCTGTGTGAAACAGAGAGTACAGAAATATTGGTAGTGCTTTACATTAAGTATAAAACAGCTTCCCGAAATGTGTAAGATCAACTTAATGTTAAGTGTGACGGAAATGTCTAGAGTATAGTAATTCCTTTATACATTGAAAAAAAGGTAGGACATAATGAGGCTATGAGATGCATGTTGTTAGAAGGAGGCTTCTATGAAGGAGCTTTGCTTGAGATGCATTTTCTTAGTTAGACTTGTAGCTATGCTTGACAGGCATGTTGTGATGACCTGGTCCATTCGTTTATGTGGTGGCTGGCTGGTGCGATTAGCCATTGGTGTAGTTGTGTAGTGTGGTTGATTGGGTCTGTTTACAGGGGTACACAGGGGTATTCTCTTCCCGGGACCCCCTACAGCTCTGACCCCAATGATAATGCTGTAAACAAAACCTTCCTTTCCCAGAAGCCTTCCCACTGCTTACTCTGAAAGCACTAATTTAATCACAAAAGAGGAGGGGATTTTTCTCTTTCTTTAACAACGTTGATGGAATCCATGAAAAAGAACATTAAAATGCTGGAGAGCCTGCAGCCGCATTGTCCCAGTGCTTTGTTAGACATGACGGGGGACAGTTTAATAAATGCTGTGGAGATGGTGGATCCGGGACTTGGCACGCCCAGCGCAGCCAACTGAGCACTCTGCTGATTATTAAAGAAAGACATGGCAGCCCACTGGGACATGGCAGCCCACTGGGACATGGCAGCCCGCTGGGACATGGCAGCCCACTGGGACATGGCAGCCCACTGGGACATGGCAGCCCACTGGGACATGGCAGCCCACTGGGACATGGCAGCCCACTGGGACATGGCAGCCCACTGGGACATGGCAGCCCACTGGGACATGGGGATATTATATCAGTTCTAAATCAAGCTGAGCATGTCAGGACTGGAGAGGGGCAATCTGCTAGGGATAAGCATAGAGAAGAGTAGACACAGGCCTACGGAGGATAAGGACAGAAATGAATAACACTGTCAGTGTTAGAAATCTTAACCATACTACTATAACGTAGCCGTTCAGCAAACAAGAACACAAACGACTCCATGAATGAACACTAACAGATCATACTTTTTGAGGATATGTGGCTCCATTTTGATTAAAAAGATAGCTGCTTAACACTTTACAATAAAGATAGCTGCTTAACACTTTACAATAAAGATAGCTGCTTAACACTTTACAATAAAGATAGCTGCTTAACACTTCACAATAAAGATAGCTGCTTAACACTTTACAATAAAGATAGCTGCTTAACACTTCACAATAAAGATAGCTGCTTAACACTTTACAATAAAGATAGATGCTTAACACTTCACAATAAAGATAGCTGCTTAACACTTTAAAATAAAGATAGCTGCTAAACATTTACATTTTAGTCATTTAGCAGACGCTCTTATCCAGAGCGACTTACAGGAGCAATTAGGGTTAAGTGCTTTGCTTAAGGGCACATCGACAGATTTTTCACCTAGTCGGCTCTGGGATTAGAACCAGCAACCTTTCGGTTACTGGCACAACGCTCTTACCCACTAAGCTACCTGCCGCCCCGCTTAACACTTCACAATAAAGATATCTGCTTAACACTTTACAATAAAGATAGCTGCTTAACACTTCACAATAAAGATAGCTGCTTAACACTTTACAATAAAGATAGCTGCTTAACACTTTACAATAAAGATAGCTGCTTAACACTTTACAATAAAGATAGCTGCTTAACACTTTACAATAAAGATAGCTGCTTAACACTTCACAATAAAGATAGCTGCTTAACACTTTACAATAAAGATAGCTGCTTAACACTTCACAATAAAGATAGCTGCTTAACACTTTACAATAAAGATAGCTTCTTAACACTTTACAATAAAGATAGCTGCTTAACACTTCACAATAAAGATAGCTGCTTAACACTTTACAATAAAGATAGCTGCTTAACACTTCACAATAAAGATAGCTGCTTAACACTTTACAATAAAGATAGCTGCTTAACACTTCACAATAAAGATAGCTGCTTAACACTTTACAATAAAGATAGCTGCTTAACACTTCACAATAAAGATAGCTGCTTAACACTTCACAATAAAGTAACCATTATGAACTGGTACTAACAAGGTACCTTTTTGTGAAGTGTTACCGATAATGGTGTCCCTTCCTTGACATTTCACCCTGTGTTGTTTCAGTGTATTGACGTTAGCCATGTGTCTGATTCGCTCCGCCCCTGTCTGGAGTATGGAGGTACCTGCTCCCCATCTCTTAACATGTCCCAACTCCAACTACCTGCTCCCCATCTCTTAACATGTCCCAACTCCAACTACCTGCTCCCCATCTCTTAACATGTCCCAACTCCAACTACCTGCTCCCCATCTCTTAACATGTCCCAACTCCAACTGAGGGGATGCTGGTACTAACTCCAACTGAGGGGGATGCTGGTACTAACTCCAACTGAGGGGGATGCTGGTACTAACTCCAACTGAGGGGGATGCTGGTACTAACTCCAACTGAGGGGGATGCTGGTACCAACTCCAACTGAGGGGGATGCTGGTACTAACTCCAACTGAGGGGGATGCTGGTACTAACTCCAACTGAGGGGATGCTGGTACTAACTCCAACTGAGGGGGATGCTGGTACTAACTCCAACTGAGGGGGATGCTGGTACTAACTCCAACTGAGGGGGATGCTGGTACCAACTCCAACTGAGGGGGATGCTGGTACTAACTCCAACTGAGGGGGATGCTGGTACTAACTCCAACTGACGGGATGCTGGTACTAACTCCAACTGAGGGGGATGCTGGTAATAACTCCAACTGAGGGGGATGCTGGTACTAACTCCAACTGAGGGGATGCTGGTACTAACTCCAACTGAGGGGGGATGCTTTTACTAACTCCAACTGAGGGGGATGCTGGTACTAACTCCAACTGAGGGGGATGCTGGTACTAACTCCAACTGAGGGGGATGCTGGTACTAACTCCAACTGAGGGGGATGCTGGTACCAACTCCAACTGAGGGGGATGCTGGTACTAACTCCAACTGAGGGGGATGCTGGTACTAACTCCAACTGAGGGGGATGCTGGTACTAACTCCAACTGAGGGGATGCTGGTACTAACTCCAACTGAGGGGGATGCTTTTACTAACTCCAACTGAGGGGGATGCTGGTACTAACTCCAACTGAGGGGGATGCTGGTACCAACTCCAACTGAGGGGGATGCTGGTACTAACTCCAACTGAGGGGAGTACCCTTTCTCTATCCTCTCCCCTCTCCCCGCCCCTCTCTCTCCTCTCCCCTCTCCTCTCTCTCCTCTCCCCTCCCCTCTCCTCTCCTCTCCTCTCCTCTCCTCTCCTCTCCTCTCCTCTCCTCTCCTCTCCTCTCCTCTCCTCTCCTCTCCTCTCCTCTCCTCTCCTCTCTCTCCTCTCCCGCCATCTCTGTCCTTTCCCTCCTGCACTCTTTTGCAAAAAGACACTGTCCATTAGCCCAAGCTAAAACGATAAGCTGCTTAAAAGTTCCCTGAACTTTAGAGAGAGTTACCCAGAGATGTTCCCATTAGCCCAGCTCTCTCTCCCCTCCCTCTCCTCTCCGTTCTCTCTCCTCTCCCCTTACCCAGAGATGTTCCCATTAGCCCAGCTCTCTCTCCCCTCCCTCTCCTCTCCGTTCTCTCTCCTCTCCCCTTACCCAGAGATGTTCCCATTAGCCCAGCTCTCTCTCCCCTCCCTCTCCTCTCCGTTCTCTCTCCTCTCCCCTTACCCAGAGATGTTCCCATTAGCCCAGCTCTCTCTCCCCTCCCTCTCCTCTCCGTTCTCTCTCCTCTCCCCTTACCCAGAGATGTTCCCATTAGCCCAGCTCTCTCTCCCCCTCCCCTCTCTCTCCTCTCCGTTCTCTCTCCTCTCTCCTCCCCTCCCCTCTCCCTCCCCTCTCCCCTCTCTCCCCTCCCCTCCCCTCTCTCCCCTCCCCTCCCGTCTCTCTCCTCTCCCCCTCTCCCTCTCCCTCCCTCTCTCCTCCCCTCTCTCCCCTCCCCTCTCTCCCCTCCCTCTCTCCTCTCCCCTCTCTCTCCCCTCCCCTCTCTCCCCTCCCCTCCCGTCTCTCTCTCCCTCTCCCTCTCCCCTCCCCTCTCTCCTCCCCTCTCTCCCCTCCACTCTCTCCCCTCTCCCCCTCCCCTCTCTCCTCTCCCCTCTCTCTCCCTCCCCTCTCTCCCTCCCTCCCCCCTCTCTCCCCTCCCCATTTACTAACAACAAAACACATTTGAAGGCATTTAATAATTGTAATAATGGAACCACAGTCAGTAAGGGTTGAGAGGCATCACTGTCTGATGGTAAGTAACAGGATTTTGGCTGCGTTGCAGGGATCATGCCACAACATAAAAACATTCAGAACCTCACTAGACCCATTCAGACCCATTCAGAACCTTACTAGACCCATTCTAAGCAGAGCTGTGAGTACAAACACGACACAGAAGAACATATTTCATAACCCAAGTCAAATTGGCCCAATCCATTCTGCATTTTAATTGTGCCAACTCCTAATTTCAGACTTTAAAGTGCCAGTTTAAACCCGTTTAAAGTGTGGCCAGCCGGGATCGGGGAATGGTTGCTAAAACATGTATATGCAGCGTTTGGCTACCTGGGTAGCATAGTAGCACAAGAGACCACATTCAAATAAGCAGCACTTGTATGACTGTGAAACTCGGATGTATTATTATTTTATTTTTTTGTATCTATATTTTAACAGGGAAAACAGATTGAGACCTAGGTCTCTTTTACAAAATGTGCGCTGTAGATACAACATAAATATATACACATTATACCCAAACATATACACATTAAAATACAAAAACACAGTCATGGGAAGCACAAATAAAACATCACAAATCACCCAGAAAAAGAGTTACATTCCTCCACAAATAAGTCCCCTATCAATACTTTAAATTGCCCGAACGGCACCAGAACATCAAGATTAAATGTTATTTAGAATGTTGTTCCAGCAATACGAAGCATTAAAACTAAAACCAGATTTACCTCCTCGGTGGAGACCCTGGGAACCTCAGGAGTTCACCAATCCTGTGAACGGGTTAGGAACCTCAGGAGTTAACCAATCCTGTGAACGGGTTAGGAACCTCAGGAGTTAACCAATCCTGTGAACGGGTTAGGAACCTCAGGAGTTAACCAATCCTGTGAACGGGTTGGCAACTCAGGAGTTAACCAATCCTGTGAACGGGTTGGCAACTCAGGAGTTAACCAATCCTGTGAACGGGTTAGGCAACTCAGGAGTCTATACTTCAACAGCAAAGTTAGATAACACAGACGGAAGTTTGTGAATTAAGGCCCCAAAAAGGGGAGTAATGTAATGATGTAATTTAATGTAATGTAGAGATCCACGGGTCTTTAGCGAAGTCCAGCCAAGCTTTTGATACAGGATGCAGTGATGAGTATCAAAACTGTCGCCTGTAACAAAACGAAGGGCACTGTGGTAGACGGCATCCAAAGGGTTAAGAGTCGTAGCAGCTGGACTATGATAAATAATATCACCAAAAGTTGACTGAATAATCTGCTTCCTACTGCTTAGAGAAAGGTGCGATCTGTTTCTGTCGAAAAACACTACCTTAAATCCTAGCTTCTTAACCAGCTCATCTATACGTTTAAAAAAAAACGTCAAATCCATATCAATCCAAATGCCTAAGTTTTATATGCGGGCACACGTTCGATTGGAGAACCATCTAATGATTGAACATGTAGTTCATCTGAAACATTCTTAGGAGAGTTTGAAAACAACATGTATTTTGTTTTGCCCATATTAAGCACACGTTTTTAAATCAGCAAGGGATTCCTGCATAGCTATATAATCTGACTATAGTTTTGGCACAGCCAGATCAACAATCAGGGGCAATAGCATGCAAACAGTGCATTCGGAAAATATTCAGACCCCTTCCCTTTTTTTTATGTTCACCGACCCTAAGCACACAACCAAGAGTGGCTTCGGGACAAGTCTCTGAATGTCCTTGAGTGGCCCAGCCAGAGCCCGGACTTGAACCCGATCGAACATCTCTGGAGAGACCTGAAAATAGTTGTGCAGCGACGCTCCCCATCCAACCTGACAGAGCTTGAGAGGATCTGCAGAGAAGAACGGGCGAAACTCCCCAAATACAGGCGTGCCAAGCTTGTAGCGTCATACCCAAGAAGACTCGAGGCTGTAATCGCTGCCAAAGGTGCTTCAACAAAGTACTGAGTAAAGGGTCAGAATACTTATGTAAATGTGATATTTCCGTTCTTTTTTTTTAATACATTTACAAAAATGTCAAAAAACCTGTTTTTGCTTCGTCATTATGGGGTATTGTGTGTAGATTGATGAGAATAAAAAAAAAATCAATTTTAGAATAAGGCTGTAACGTAACAAAATGTGGAAAAAGTCAAGGGGTCTGAATATTTTCAGAATGCACTGTAATAGTACCATCCGCATATAGATGAAGTTTAACATTTTTAACAGATTGACCAATGGTGTTTACATAAATAGTGAAGAGAATAGCTCCCAAAATGTACACCTTTTATGTACATCAAGAAATTCAGACATAACCCCATCAATCACGATGGCCTGAGTTCTGTCACTAAGATAGTCATGAAACCATGAACAGGCATCAGAGCTCAGGCCTATTGAGGACAACTTAGTCAATAAAATAACATGATCAACAGCATCAAAAGCTTTTGACAGGTCCACAAACAAAGCAGCACTTTTCATTTTAGTGTCTAAAGCTTTGACAAGATCATTAACAACTAAAGTGGTTGCTGCAATAGTGCTATGGCCTAAACCCTGATTGGTTTACATTCTAAACACATTTCTCAGATAAAAAAAAGAGCAAAGTTGTACATTTCCCAAGGATTCAAGAATCTTAGCTAGACAAGGAAGCCTTGAAATGGGGTGATAATTATTAAGATCACTACAATTTCTGCCCTTATGGAGTGGCAGCACAAGAGCTGATTTCCATACTTTTGGAATATTTCCTGATAACAATGTAAAATTAAAAATGTGGGTTATTGAGCCAACGATGAACGCTGCACACTTAAGCAGACTGGGATCCAATTGGTCGGCCCCTGTGGAGTTCTTGTTGTCTATTGGTTGCAAAGCATCCAGGAACTTCTTTGACTGTCATTACTCTGATCATTCAGCAAGTTTCCCCTATCAGCATCCAGACCAATATCATCGGGAATAAGCTTAGAAGTTATTTCAAAGAGAAAATAGAATAGTGATTAAATGTATAATAATATAATAATAATAATATGCCATTTATCAGACGCTTTTATCCAAAGCGACTTACAGTCACGTGTGCATACATTTTTACGTATGGGTGGTCCCGGGGAATCGAACCCACTACCCTGGCGTTACAAGCGCCATGCTCTACCAATTGAGCTACAGAGGAGCAGAGGCTCAATGATGGCATTTTTTATATCCGTAATGAGGCCAGTGTCTGAATTGATTTTGTTGTGGCAGTTTTCCAGAATTTAACCGGGTTCCCATTACAATCCGAAAGAGCAATCATAATCATACATAACAATCAGATTTAGCCTTTCTGGTTTGTCTTACACAATGATTACTCAGTTCCTTAAAAGCTTGCCAGTCTGGGCCCAAGCCTGTGTTCCTGGCCTTGACCCAAGCATCATCTCTTTTATGAATGACTTCTGATAATCCCAGAGTGTACCAGGCATTCGATCTACCTTTAACCCTTAATTTCTTTGAAGGGAGCATGACTTTCCACAATAGTATTGAAGACATCTGCAAAAAGGCTGAAAACTAAATCAGGTTCAGTCCTATTCAGTACATTTAGTAATTGCTTGCTTCTCTAAAGTTGACCAACCTTTCCAGCAGGCATCTCAGCTAAGATAGTGGGATAAGCTAGCTACTCTAACTTGATTGATTTACATTTACATCATTTAGCAGACGCTCTTATCCAGAGCGACTTACATGGTGCTTTCAACTTATGATAACCAGTGGGACAACCACTCCTTTAAAAATATATATTTTTTTTATTTTTATTAATTTTTTGGGGGACAACCACTTTTAAAAAAGTTGTTATGGGGGGTGGGGGAAGCAGGATTACTTTATACTATTCCAGGTATTCCTTAAAGAGGTAGGGTTTCAAGTGTCTCCGGAAGGTGGTCAGTGACTCCGCTGTCCTGGCGTTGTGGGGGAGCTTGTTCCACCATTGGGGTGCCAGAGCAGCGAACAGTTTTGACTGGGCTGAGCGGGAACTATGCTTCCGCAGAGGAAGGGGGGCCAGCAGGCCAGAGGTGGATGAACGTAGTGCCCTCGTTTGGGTGTAGGGTCTGATCAGAGCCTGAAGGTAAGGAGGTGCCGTTCCCCTCACAGCTCCGTAGGCAAGCACCATGGTCTTGTAGTAGATGCGAGCCTCAACTGGAAGCCAGTGGAGTGTGCGGAGGAGCGGGGTGACGTGAGAGAACTTGGGAAGGTCGAACACCAGACTGGCTACGGCATTCTGGATGAGTTGTAGGGGTTTAATGGCACAGGCAGGGAGCCCAGCCAACAGCGAGTTGCAGTAATCCAGACGGGAGATGACAACTGCCTGGATTAGGACCTGTGCCGCTTTCTGTGCCTGAAATGGATTCTTCTACTTATGAGGTTGGGAGTTTGGAATCCTCTCTGGGTAAAATAAATAAACTTAAACTAAACTTCATAAAATTGCTAGGTGGCTAGTAGTATTACAGACAAACAACAACAACAACAAATGACATCATGATTTATAGTGCCTTCAGAAAGTACTCGCACCCCTTGACTTATTTCCCACATTTTGATTTTGTTTTTAAAATGGATTACATTTAGATTTTGTGTCACTGGCCTACACACAATAACCCATAATGTCAAAGTGGAGTTATGTTTTTAGAAAATTGTACAAATTAATTAAAAATGAAAAGTTGAAATGTCCCCTTTGTTATGGCAAGCCTAAATAAGTTCAGGAGTAAAGATTTGCGTGTGCAAATAATAATGTTTAGCACGATCTTTTGAATGACTACCTCATCTCTGTACCCCACACATACAATTATCTGTAAGGTCCCTCAGTTGAGCAGTGAATATCAAATACAGATTCAACCACAAAGACCAGGGAGGTTTTCCAATGCCTCGCAAAGAAGGGCACCTATTGGTAGGTTGGTAACAATTTTAAAAAGCAGACATTGAATATCCCTTTGAGCATGGTGAAGTTATTAATTACACTTTGGATGGTGTATCAATACAAAGATACAGGAGTCCTTCCTACCTCAGTTGCCAGAGAGGAAGGAAACCGCTCAAGGATATCACCATGAGGTCAATTGTTACTTTAAAACAGTTACAGAGTGATAGGAGAAAAATGATGATGGATCAACAACATTGTAGTTACTCCACAATACTAACCTAAATGAGTGAAAAGAGGGAAACCTGTACAGAATAAAAATAGTCCAAAAGATACATCCTGTTTGCAGTAAGGTACTAAAGTAAAACAGCAAAACTGAAAATAACTTTATGTCCTGAATACAAAGTACAAATTATATATGTTTGGGGCAAATCCAATACAACACATCACTGAATATCACTCTGAATATCCCTCACTCTTCATATTTTCAAGCATGGTGGTGGCTGCATCATGTTCTGGGTATCCTTGTCATCATTAAGGACTAGGGAGTTTTTTAGGATAGTAAGAAACAGAATAGAACTGAGCACAGGCAAAATCCTAGAAGAACACCTGGTTCTGTCTGCTTTCCACCAGACACTGGGAGACATATTCACATTTCAGCAGGACAATAACCTAAAACACAAGGACAAATATAAACTGGAGTAGCTTACCAAGATGACACTGAATGTTCCTGAGTGGCCTAGTTACAATTTTGACTTAAATCGGCTTGAAAATCTATGGCAAGACTTGAAAATGGCTGTCTAGCAATGATCAACAACCAACTTGACAGAGCTTGAAGAATTTTTAAAAGAATAATGTGCAAATACACTGAGTGTACAAAACATTAGGAACACCTTCCTAATATTGAGTTGCACCCCCCCTTTTGCCCTCAGAACAGCCTCAATTCGTCAGGGCGTGGACTCTACAATGTGTTAAAAGCGTTCCACAGGGATGCTGGCCCCATGTTGACTCCAATTCTTCCCACAGTTGTGTCAAGTTGGCTGGATGTCCTTTGGGAGGTGGACCATTCTTGATACACACGGGAAACTGTTGCGCCTGGCACCTACTACCATACCCCGTTCAAAGGCACTTAAATATTTTGTCTTGTCCATTCACTCTCTGAATGACACACATACACAATCCATGTCTCAATTGTCTCAAGTCTTAAAAATCCTTCTTTAACCTGTCTCCTCCCCTTCATCTACACTGACTGAAGTGCCAACACGCCAACACGCCAACCTGCCAACCTGCCTACACGCCAACCTGCCAACACGCCAACCTGCCAACACGCCAACACGCCAACCTGCCAACCTGCCTACACGCCAACCTGCCAACACGCCAACCTGACAACACGCCAACCTGCCAACACGCCAACCTGCCAACACGCCAACCTGCCAACACGCCAACCTGACAACCTGCCAACACGCCAACACGCCAACCTGACAACACGCCAACCTGACAACATGCCAACCTGACAACACGCCAACCTGACAACATGCCAACCTGACAACATGCCAACCTGACAACATGCCAACCTGCCAACACGCCAACCTGACAACATGCCAACCTGACAACATGCCAACCTGACAACACGCCAACCTGACAACATGCCAACCTGACAACATGCCAACCTGCCAACACGCCAACCTGACAACACGCCAACCTGCCAACACGCCAACCTGACAACATGCCAACCTGACAACATGCCAACCTGCCAACATGCCAACCTGCCAACCTGCCAACACGCCAACCTGACAACCTGCCAACACGCCAACACGCCAACATGCCAACACGCCAACCTGACAACCTGCCAACCTGCCAACCTGCCAACACGCCAACATGCCAACCTGACAACATGCCAACCTGCCAACCTGCCAACACGCCAACCTGCCAACATGCCAACACGCCAACCTGACAACCTGCCAACACGCCAACCTGACAACCTGCCAACACGCCAACCTGCCAACATGCCAACACGCCAACCTGACAACCTGCCAACACGCCAACCTGCCAACACGCCAACCTGACAACCTGCCAACACGCCAGCCTGCCAACACGCCAACCTGACAACATGCCAACCTGACAACATGCCAACCTGCCAACACGCCAACCTGCCAACATGCCAACACGCCAACCTGACAACCTGCCAACACGCCAACCTGACAACCTGCCAACACGCCAACCTGCCAACCTGCCAACACGCCAACCTGCCAACACGCCAACCTGCCAACATGCCAACCTGACAACCTGCCAACCTGCCAACACACCAACCTGCCAACATGCCAACCTGACAACCTGCCAACACACCAACCTGCCAACATGCCAACCTGACAACATGCCAACCAGACAACATGCCAACCTGCCAACCTGCCAACCTGCCAACACGCCAACCTGACAACATGCCAACCTGCCAACACGCCAACCTGACAACCTGCCAACACGCCAACACGCCAACCTGACAACACACCAACCTGACAACATGCCAACCTGCCAACACGCCAACCTGCCAACACGCCAACCTGCCAACCTGCCAACACGCCAACCTGACAACCTGCCAACCTGCCAACCTGCCAACACGCCAACCTGACAACCTGCCAACACGCCAACACGCCAACCTGACAACATGCCAACCTGACAACATGCCAACCTGCCAACACGCCAACCTGCCAACACGCCAACCTGACAACACGCCAACCTGACAACACGCCAACACACCAACCTGACAACACTGCAACACGCCAACCTGACAACCTGCCAACACGCCAACACGCCAACCTGCCAACCTTCCAACTTGCCAATCTGCCAACACGCCAACCTGACAACCTGCCAACCTGCCAACACGACAACCTGACAACCTGACAACCTGCCAACCAGCCAACCTGCCAACACGCCAACCAGCCAACCTGCCAACCTGCCAACCTGCCAACACGCCAACCTGCCAACCTGCCAACACGCCAACCTGCCAACACGCCAACCTGCCAACACGCCAACCTGACAACACGCCAACCTGCCCGGCCAGACTTAGACTTAGTCTGAAAAACATTACTTTCCTCTGAGTCAATTAACTTAATGATTCTTCTCGTCGGAATGTGACTCATGCGTCAGTCGGAACATAACATCCCCTGGGGTATTGACTTCCTTCCCAGTTTAAATGATCGTTCTCAGATCTGCTTCCTACTTTCCTAATCAAGAAGCGACATAAAGGAAGTGCATGGACATTGATGTAAACTCTACCACTTCAATCAAGAGTTGTTTCTCCCGTTGTCTCTTCATCTCCACCATCTCCAGCTCTCACACGCTAGGCATCAGGATTGTGTCTCAAATGGCACCCTATTCCTCCCTATATAGCGTACTGCTTCTGACCAGGGCCCAGAGGAAGTAGTATGTCATTTGGGAGACATGGGACACATTTCCTGGTTTATTTCCTCTGTTTAATGGTCCAGCGGGTCATTGAGGCCAGTTTAACCAACACTTGAATGTGTTAGAAATCACTTCCTCCCCTCTCAACTTTGGTTTTCAACAAAGTCCTCTCCACTGCAAAGTGGGCTTTGATAATTTTCCTTCAACGTTTCCTTTTTGAACAATGAACTTAAATACAGAAGCACATCACTGTCATGAGCACTCTCTCTCCCTGGTAGCAACATTAATTGCATTCAATTATCTTCCACTCTGCTCACCTCCCTCTCTCTACTCAGCCTAACTAGCTCCACCTGCCCTGCTCTGCTCTTGTTACCTGGCCAGCTGCACTGCATTTCCCACTCACCATCCTCACCTTGCCTCACTCTGTTCTAATTACTCTGCCAGCTGAACTGCATTTCCCCACTACCTCTCCCAGTATATCAAGCCCTGGTTTTCAGCCAAGCCCTGTCAGATCGTCTTCAAACCCGGACCAGTAACCTGCCTGTCTGCGCTCTGACTCCTGTTTGTGATACCGATCCTTTCTTGACTGCCTCCTTGTTCTACTGCCCCGTCTATCCCAACCTGCCTTCTGGACCTCGACTACTCTCCGATCTTCAGCCCCTCCGGTAACTCGTTTCTGCCTTCTGTCTCTCACCACGATATTTGCCCAGCCCTGATCTGTACTTCTGCCTGCCATTCATATTGCTGTTGTGTGTGTGTGTTCCCCCAGGTCTCCGACCACCAGATGAGCGTGCCCAGACGTTTCACCACCCTCAGCCCGATACGCCGCTCCATCACTGGGGAACACACACACTAAGCACTTGGACTGGACACCCCCGGACATTTGGTGACCCCCGGAGCACAGGTACCCACAGGAGGACCCTGAAAGACCCCTGACACCCCTGGGACTCCTCCTCCCGCCTGTAACCTTGAATAAAGAACTCTGAATTTGAACTTGCGCTCTTGGGTCCTCTTCTGTTCGTGACAGAACGATCTGACCATCATGGACCCAGCGCACTCCCCTGACCACGATGGAGGAAGAGCCAGAGAGGACTGCCCTACAGCGACTGGAACGCTCTGAGGGAGACATAAATCGGATGGCTGGCGACACTCGCTTCCCTTCTCCAGCTATTCAACCAGCAGCAACAACAGTTCCAACTGCAGCAACAACAGCTAGCCCAAGCCCTGCAACTACTCTCAAGCCCGGCTACTCCACCTGCACCCCCCCTGGTCCTTTTGTTCCTGTACCACCGATACTCCTTCATCCCTCCGCTGGAGGTCCCAATGCTGCAGGCCCGGCAGTGCTGCCACCAGATCCCCACGCTCCTGAACCAAGGATTGGGAACCCGGAACGTTTGATGGCAACCAGAAGCAAGTAAGACCATTCTTGAGCAGCTGCCGAATCCAGTTTGCACTACAGCCCAGGACTTTCTCAACAGAGGGAGCCAAGGTGGGGTATGTCATCACACATCTCACCGGTCGAGCTCGGTTGTGGGGAACGGCGGAATTCGACCGGCAAACCCCAGCCTGTGCCTCCTTCAGTGCCTTTGAGGAGGAGATGTTAAAGGTCTTTGACCTAGGCTCGCCAACAGCCGAAGCGTCACAAGCTCTGCTCACCATCCGTCAGGGCAATCGGACAGTGGCAGACTTCTCCATTGACTTTCGTACCCTGGCCAGTCAAAGCTCGTTTAACCCAGAGGCACTGGTGCAAGCCTTCCTCCATAGCCTGGCGGACTATATCAAGGACGAGCTTGTTTCCCATGACCCGCCCTCAACGCTTGATGCCGCCATTGACCTTGCCGTTCGCATTGACCGCCGTATACAGACCCGGAGGAGGGAGAAGGGCCGTCTCAGTCAACCTGCCATCCGTACTCGGGTCGATACCGCTTCTGTCCAGCCCCTGCCTGTCAAGTCCCATAGCCAACTCAATCAGCCTGAGCCCATGGAGATTGGCCGTGCCTCTCTGACTCCCGAGGAGCGTCGGCGCCGTCTAAGCTCCAACCTTTGCCTCTACTGTGGTGGCGAGAATCACCGTGTCGCTACTTGTCCGGCAAAAGCCGCAGCTCACCAGGTGTAGGGGAGATCCGGGTGAGCTCAACAAGCCTTCAGTCTCCCTCCATCCGAAAGACCCTGCTTCATCTCCGCCTTCAGCTTTCTGACAAGACTCATACATTGGCCGCCCTTGTGGATTCCGGGCCGAAGCAAACATCATGGACCCTGAGCTTGCACAGCAACTGGGCGTGAACCATCATCAACTGACACAACCCATTCCTGCACGAGCCCTGGATGGGCATCATCTTGGCACTGTCACTCATATCTCCGCCCCTGTGACAATCCTGCTGTCAGGAAACCACCAGGAGTCCATCCAGTTTCACCTCCTACACTCACCTGGCCAACCACTCATTCTTGGATACCCGTGGCTCCGTCAGCACAACCCCCACATCGACTGGGAGACAGGAACAGTCCGTGAGTGGGGGAAGGAGTTGTCACCAGACCTGTTTAAGGGGGGCCACCCTGCCCGTTCACCGGGAAGGATCTAGCGCTACCTCCGACATATCCAATGTTCCGGCCTGTTACCACAGCCTGAAAGAGGTGTTCAACAAATCCAAGGCGACATCTCTACCCCCACACAGACCCTATGACTGCGCGATTGATCTCCTGCCTGGCACAGCACCTCCCAAGGGTCGTCTGTATTCACTGTCAGCCCCGGAAAGAAAGGCCATGGAGGACTACATTAATGACTCTCTTGCCTCCGGGATAATTAGACCGTCGTCTTCCCCGCAGGAGCGGGGATTCTTCTTTGTCGGCAAGAAGGACGGTTCTCTTCGTCCATGCATAGATTACCGGGTCTGAACGACATCACGGTTAAGAATCGCTACCCACTGCCCTTACTTTCGTCTGCCTTCGAACTGCTGCAGGGAGCCACTGTATTCACTAAGCTGGACCTTCGCAATGCCTACCATCTGGTGCGGATGAGGGAGGGAGACGAATGGAAGACAGCGTTCAACACACCAACCGGCCACTATGAATATCTCGTCATGCCCTTCGGCCTCACCAATGCCCCAGCAGTTTTTCAAGCCCTAGTGAATGATATCCTCAGGGACATGCTAAATACGTTCGTATTTGTGTACCTTGGACGATATTTTAATATTCTCAAAGACTCTGTCAGAACACACGCACCACGTCCGGTTGGTCCTGCGCCGCCTGCTGGAGAACTCTCTTTTCGTGAAGGCAGAGAAGTGCGAGTTCCATGCCAAGACCGTTTCATTCCTGGGGTATGTGGTGACCGAGGGCAGCATTCAGATGGATCTCACGAAGGTGTCGGCTGTCACTTCCTGGCCAGTTCCTGAGTCTCGGAAGAAGTTGCAACAGTTCCTGGGCTTTGCCAACTTTTATAGGAGATTCATCAGAAACTATAGCACAGTGGCTGCACCCCTCACGGCGCTAACCAGCACTAAACAACCGTACCAATGGACATCAGCTGCTGATAAGGCCTTCAATATCCTCAAGACATGTTTCACTTCTGCTCCCATCCTCCAGATGCCAGATGCAGCAAGGCAGTTTGTGGTGGAGGTAGATGCTTCGGACGTGGGAGTGGGTGCAGTGCTTTCTCAAAGAGCAGCTGAAGATGGCAAGATGCACCCCTGTGCCTTCTACTCCCGTCGGCTAACCCCTGCCGAATGCAACTACGACATTGGGAACCGCGAGCTGTTGGCTGTCAAGCTCGCCCTTGAAGAATGGCGGCACTGGTTAGAGGGGTCAAAGGAACCATTCGTAGTGTGGACAGACCACAAGAACCTGGAGTATATCCAAACAGCCAGGAGGCTGAACTCCCGTCAACAGCGGTGGTCTCTGTTCTTTACGCGCTTCAATTTCACGCTCTCCTACCGCCCGGGATCTCGCAACATCAAACCTGATGCTCTTTCCCGGATGTTTCAGAAGGACGAGACCACCGCCATGACAGCTCCCATTCTTCCCAGCCACTTGGTCGTAGCGGCCCTCACCTGGGAGATCGAGAAGCAGGTCATGGAGGCTCTTCGGGACCAGCCAGGTCCAAGCACCAGCGCCCCCAACCGTCTGTTTGTTCCAGCAAATCTCAGGTCACCTGTGATTCAGTGGGGGCACGAATCCCGTCTGGCCTGTCATCCCGGCATCACTCGCACCCTTCATCTGGTCCGCCAGCGGTTCTGGTGGCGGGGGATGAGACGGGATGTCCGAGAATTCATCCGAGCTTGTCCCACTTGTAACCGAAACAAGACTCCCAACCAGCCTCCTGCTGGGTTGCTGCAACCCCTACTCATACCCAAGAGGCCCTGGTCCCACGTTTCACTGGACTTTGTTACGGGCCTTCCGCCCTCTGACGGACACACAGTCATCCTTACCATTGTTGACCGCTTTAGTAAGATGACCCACTTCGTGCCCCCTTCCCAAACTACCCTCTGCTAAAGAGACCTCCCAGGTGGTCCTGGAACATGTGTTTCGTATCCATGGCCTACCCCAGGATATAGTGTCAGACCGGGGCCCGCAATTCTCAGCAACCTTTTGGAAGGAGTTCTGTCATCTCCTTGGGGCCACCGCCAGCCTATCGTCTGGATTCCACCCGCAGTCAAACGGCCAGACTGAACGCATGAACCAGGAGCTGGAGAAGGCACTGAGGTGTGTGGCTTCCCAAAATCCCCGGGCCTGGGCTCAACACCTGCTCTGGGTGGAATATGCCCATAATTCACTCACCAGTTCCTCCACCGGGCTCTCCCCCTTTCAGTGTGTCTACGGGTATCAACCTCCACTGTTTGCCAGCCAGGAGGCGGATGCCACCTGTCCGTCTGCTCTTGCGTATGCCCGCCGCTGCCGCCGCACTTGGGCCCAGGCTCGCACTGTGCTCCTGAAGTCTGGAACCAGCTACGCCGTCGGTGCCAACCGACGGAGGACCCCAGCACCTACTTACCGGGTTGGTCAGAAGGTCTGGCTGTCTGCCCGGGATCTGCCGCTGCGGGTTGTATCACGAAAGCTGGCCCCTCGCTTCATTGGTCCTTTTCCTGTGCAGAAAGTCATCAGTCCAACGGCGGTCCGACTTCAGTTGCCCGCTTCCATGCGGGTCCACCCCACCTTCCACGTCTCCAAGGTCAAGCCGGTCCATGAAAGTCCCCTGGTCCCTGCAGCTCCGGCGCCACCTCCTCCGCGCCTCGTAGATGGCGGTCCTGTCTTCACCGTCCGGCGGCTGCTCCGCTCTAGGCGAAGGGGTAGGGGTCTCCAGTACCTCGTTGATTGGGAGGGATATGGTCCAGAGGAGAGGACCTGGATCCCGGCCAGGAGGATAGTGGACCGGACCCTTATCACTGACTTCCACCGACTACATCCTGATCAGCCTGCAATCCGTAGGGGCCGTCCAAGAGGGGTTCCTAGCCGTCCGGCCCGCCCTGCTCCTGTCTCAGTGCCTGTCCTGTCTCCCGACCGTGACCCTCCAGCTCCTTCTGAGGATGAGGAGATTCACTCGGACCGCTCGGAGGAGTTCTGACCCGCCGCCTGCTCCCCTCCACCCTCCCGGCATGATGTTGTTCTTGGGACTTCTGGGGCCGTCCCTTGAGGGGGGGGTCCTGTCATGAGCACTCTCTCTCCCTGGTAGCAACATTAATTGCATTCAATTATCTTCCACTCTGCTCACCTCCCTCTCTCTACTCAGCCTAACTAGCTCCACCTGCCCTGCTCTGCTCTTGTTACCTGGCCAGCTGCACTGCATTTCCCACTCACCATCCTCACCTTGCCTCACTCTGTTCTAATTACTCTGCCAGCTGAACTGCATTTCCCCACTACCTCTCCCAGTATATCAAGCCCTGGTTTTCAGCCAAGCCCTGTCAGATCGTCTTCAAACCCGGACCAGTAACCTGCCTGTCTGCGCTCTGACTCCTGTTTGTGATACCGATCCTTTCTTGACTGCCTCCTTGTTCTACTGCCCCGTCTATCCCAACCTGCCTTCTGGACCTCGACTACTCTCCGATCTTCAGCCCCTCCGGTAACTCGTTTCTGCCTTCTGTCTCTCACCACGATATTTGCCCAGCCCTGATCTGTACTTCTGCCTGCCATTCATATTGCTGTTGTGTGTGTGTGTTCCCCCAGGTCTCCGACCACCAGATGAGCGTGCCCAGACGTTTCACCACCCTCAGCCCGATACGCCGCTCCATCACTGGGGAACACACACACTAAGCACTTGGACTGGACACCCCCGGACATTTGGTGACCCCCGGAGCACAGGTACCCACAGGAGGACCCTGAAAGACCCCTGACACCCCTGGGACTCCTCCTCCCGCCTGTAACCTTGAATAAAGAACTCTGAATTTGAACTTGCGCTCTTGGGTCCTCTTCTGTTCGTGACAATCACTTGATTTCTGTCTGTAGTTGTCAAATAATTACATTCCAAATGAAGAGGTATATTTAATTAGTTGAAATAGCTGGGAATCTTAAAATCTTTGGCTTTAAAACGGCAATCAGCATCCAAGATGTCTTCCTTCTGACTTTAGTCATATGAGGTAGTTGTGTTGAACGTAACATGAGATCAGATGTACTGCAGTAGGCCTAGAAACATCCTATGAAATGTACAGTTATGAAAATAACTACTGTTCACTGAAGGAGAGAATGAGGTATAACATATTATGGGAAGCCAACAACCAATCATATTCACCTGAAGAAAACTGAAATCATGGCCAACGAGCCAATGGATGCCTAGCCCGCCCTCGGAAGCCCCGGCCTTCTTGGCTGTAATATAGGGGCTCGCATTCATTTCCTCAATTCAGTACCGCTCTTCAGCAAGCCCAAACCCCCTGACGGCATACAATCACGCCCCAAGCCGGCTCAGAGGTTCCAAACTAGGAGGCCACGGCAGCCCTAGCACACACAGGTTCCCCCAGCTTCATAAAGGGGTTACAGAATCCACCTGTTTCCCTAATACTTACCCGAGAAGCCTGAACTGCCTCATGAAACCTTCTGCGACTTGGCTTTGCGCACACTGACACCCTGCAGCTGCATCCCAAGTCCATAGACCCCACAGTTTCCAAGAACAATACCTACCTTGCGAGCCTGAAATGTCAGAACTCGTACAAGGAACTGCAAGTCCAAAACAACAGAACTTAGTAAAAGTGCACACGCGTGCTGCATAGCATCGACCAGAGTCAATGAACCACGGCAGCCTGAGGCTCAAACCCACAGGAAACCAGCAGTAACCTGGGAACTGTTTACTCGCGCTGCTACGGCAGCCCAAGGCTTAAACCCACAGGGAACTGTGGTAACCAGGATAAATGCGCACCCTGCAAGCTGCATAGCACCCACTGCCGGACCCAGCCACAAGAACACTATGAGCCACACTGGGAGGTATGTGGGGGAACCCCAACTCACTGCAGCGCAGATATCACCAAGCATCATGCCCCTGAGCAACGCCCAAGAAGCCGCCAGGTTACTGCTGGTTTCCTGTGGGTTTGAGCCTCAGGCTGCCATGGTTCATTGACTCTGGTCGATGCTAGTGAGCACGCACACCGCTAGGCTACCCTTGTCCTCTGCTGTCATACACCAGTAAGAAATCCAGTCCAATAAGAAAGACACTGCTTAGGAAGCGCCCTGAGCTGGATTTGCCAAACAAAAAAAGCTGGTCACAAATGCAGATATATAAACCATGTAAACCTTCAATGTGGAAAGAGAAAGACTCTTGCAGCCGTAATCACGTTCAAAAGTAAACGCAGAACCTTCCAGGGGCCAAACCCAGATCCCAGATCTGCGGTCGTGGGTGCCAAACTCTTCCGTGTACCTGGGACAATAGATCTCGACCACACGGAACCCTCCACGGGGTCAACAAGCAGATGATCTCTGGGAACCAGGGTTGTCTGGGCCAACGGGGAGCCACCAGAATCAACAACAGACCCTTCTGACGGACCCTCTCCATGGTGGCCTGAATCAGGAGCGCCCAGATCCCTCGTTGAGAAGAACAGATGACGTAGATCTACGTCGGCGCCTGCCAAACCGGTCCCATATCTTGTTTATTGTGGAGGTTAGTGAAGCTCGGTGGAGCTCGTGTATTTTGTTCGACGGGAGTATTTTCAAGTGTGCCTTGTATTTTCCAGTTCACCTGTTTTGTGCCCTGGAGTGTGTTTGACGCATTTCTGCGTAAACCTGTATTTTTGCTGATTAAAGCCTATTATTCTGGGATTTACCCTCCTGCGCCTGACTCCTTCAACACCACCTCATCACACCTACAAGGCAATGCACACATGGTAGTAAGCTACCACAAATGCAGTTATGCATGTAATGCTTTTATTATAAAAGTGCATTTTTATGGTGAAAATTATCTTCCCCAAACTTGAAACTCACGCGATGCTTATGTATGCAGTTAGGCTCTACACCCCTTGTAAAGCGGATTAATGTACTTAATTTTAAGAAGTTATTTGGCCACTTTAGTTGTGATATAAACCTTATTAAAACATGATTAGAAAAAGTCGCAAAAAAAAGGCATTGTTTCTTATGCTGGGCATCATTCACAAGTGATAATATGTCATTCATGTGTCTTTACATGTACAGTGCCTTGCAAAAATATTCATCCCCTGTTTCCTTATTTTGTTGCATTACAACCTGTAATTTAAAAGGATATACACAAAATAGTCCAAATTGGTGAAGTGAAAAAAATAATAATTATAAAACATAAATAACGGAAAAGTGGTGCGTGCATATGTATTCACCCCCTTTGCTATGAAGCCCCTAAATAAGATCTGGTGCAACCAATTACCTTCAGAAGTGACAGAATTAGTTAAATAAAGTCCACCTGTGTGCAATCTAAGTGTCACATGATCTCAGTATATATACACCTGTTCTGAAAGGCCCCAGAGTCTGCAACACCACTAAGCAAGGGGCACCCCCAAGCAAGCAGCACCATGAAGACCAAGGAGCTCTCCAAACAGGTCAGGGAAAAAGTTGTGGAGAAGTACAGATCAGGGTTGGGTTATAAAAAGCATCCGAAGCTTTGAACATCTCACGGAGCACCATTAAATCCATTATTAAAAAATTGAAAGAATATGGCACCACAACAAACCTGCCAAGAGAGGGCCACCCACCAAAACTCATGGACCAGGCAAGGAGGGCATTAATCAGAGAGGCAACAAAGAGACCAAAGAGAACCCTGAAGGAGCTGCAAAGCTCCACAGCGGAGATTGGAGTCTCTGTCTATAGGACCACTTTAAGCCGTACACTCCACAGAGCTGGGCTTTATGGAAGAGTGACCAGAAAAAAGCCATTGCTTAAAGAAAAAAATAAGCAAGCACGTTCGGTGTTCACCAAAAGGCATGTGGGAGACTCCCCAAACATATGGAAGAAGGTACTCTGGTCAGATGAGACTAAAATTGAGCTTTTTGGCCATCAAGGAAAACGCTATGTCTGGCGCAAACCCAACACCTCTCATCACCCCGAGAACACCATCCCCACAGTGAAGCATGGTGGTGGAAGCATCATGCTGTGGGGAGGTTTTTCATCTGCAGGGACTGGGAAACTGGTCAGAATTGAAGGAATGATGGATAGCGCTAAATACAGGGAAATTCTTGAGGGAAACCTGTTTCAGTCTTCCAGAGATTTGAGACTGGGACGGAGAGTTCACCTTCCAGCAGGACAATGACCCTAAGCATACTGCTAAAGCAACACTCTAGTGGTTTAAGGGTTATAGTCTGGGTGGCCATTTGATTATATGTTCAGGAGTCTTATGGCTTGGGGGTAGAAGCTGTTTAGTAGCCTCTTGGACCTAGACTTGGCGCTCCGGTACCGCTTGCCGTGCGGTAGCAGAGAGAACAGTCTATGACTGATTTGTTTAACACTTGTTTGGTTACTACATGATTCCATATGTGTTATTTCATAGTTCTGATGTCTTCACTATTATTCTACAATGTAGAAAACAGTAAAAATAAAGAAAAACCTTGGAATGAGTAGGTGTGTCCAAACTTTGACTTGTCCTGTATATTAAAAAATATATATTTAACCCCTTTTTTGGGGGAGGCACCAAACGACCTCCATACTTCCATAAAACATTTTTTTATCCAGTACCGGTTACCTTCAGATGAGTTTCGTGACACTTGTGGGGTTTCGAAGAGCAAAATGGAGAACACCATCGTGCTCCACAGAGTGGTCATAATAGTTTGTAGGCCAAACCGTTCGGTCGCTACGGACGACCGATTGGCTGTAGCTCTGCCACCTTCCACTGCAGATGTGGCTCAGCCATCCCTACACCCAAACGAGGGCTTTGCGTTCATCCACCTCTGGCCTGCTGGCCCCCCTACCACTGCGGAAGCACAGTTCCCGCCCAGCCCAGTCAAAACTGTTCGCTGCTCTGGCACCCCAATGGTGGAACAAGCTCCCTCACGACGCCAGGACAGCGGAGTCACTCACCACCTTCCGGAGACATTTGAAACCCCACCTCTTTAAGGAATACCTGGGATAGGATAAAGTAATCCTTGGGAGGGGGGATGGAGGTGGGAGGGGGGATGGAGGTGGGAGGGGGGATGGAGGTGGGAGGGTGGGGGGGTGGTGGGAGGGGGGATGGTGGTGGGAGGGAGGATGGAGGTGGGAGGGGGGGATGGAGGTGGGAGGGGGGATGGAGGTGGGAGGGGGGATGGTGGTTGGAGGGAGGATGGAGGTGGGAGGGGGGGATGGAGGTGGGAGGTGGGAGGGGGGATGGAGGTGGGAGGGGGGATGGTGGTGGGAGGGAGGATGGAGGTGGGAGGGAGGATGGAGGTGGGAGAGGGGATGGAGGTGGGAGGGGGGTGGTGGTGGGAGGGAGGATGGAGGTGGGAGGGGGGATGGAGGTGGGAGAGGGGATGGAGGTGGGAGGGGGGTGGTGGTGGGAGGGGGGATGGAGGTGGGAGGGGGATGGAGGTGGGAGGGAGGATGGAGGTGGGAGGGGGGATGGAGGTGGGAGGGGGGATGGAGGTGGGAGGGTGGGGGGGTGGTGGGAGGGGGGGATGGTGGTGGGAGGGAGGATGGAGGTGGGAGGGAGGGAGGGAGGATGGAGGTGGGAGGGAGGATGGAGGTGGGAGGGTGGATGGAGGTGGGAGGGGGGGGTGGTGGGAGGGGATGGTGGTGGGAGGGAGGATGGAGGTGGGAGGGAGGGAGGATGGAGGTGGGAGGGAGGATGGAGGTGGGAGGGGGGATGGAGGTGTGGTAAGCATGCCTTTGGCCCTGGAGTCAAGATAACTCACACATACACTACAAAGCCTAGATGAACCAACTAGACGAGAGTCAATTCTCCAACTGCCAGTTTAGACAGTTACAATAGTCCATGATTAGAGAGGGGAAAAAGGACAGTAGGCGTTTTTACAGTAATCAGACAGGAAAACCCATATCCTAGAACAACCTGAGAAACATATGCCATCGGAACAAAACAAGGTGTGAGAAGATAATCCTGACTGGGCGGAAGAAAACCCTTCTATAAATTCACCCGTAGACCAAATAAAAAGTGAAAAATTCGACACCATAAAAGTAATGATTTTTGGACAAACTAATAATTACTCCAGATTGTTGTGCAGACATTCCGCTAAACTCCCCCTAACCTCGCCGCTGCAGACACAGACTCTCTGCTACACTCCCTGGGGGACACATTAAACCCCCTCCACGTCATTACAGTCCAAAATATTTACTTTATTAACATTTTGAAATGGAAATGTGAACTGTAGAAAAACATTCTAAATGGGGCTTGTGACTTTAATTAGCAAAGTGGTTGGCTGGGGGCGAACTGACTCTGAGGAACAGTGTGATTCCCTTGCCTTTCCACCACTGGATGGACTCTCTCTCTCTCTCTCTCTCTCTCTCTCTCTCTCTCTCTCTCTCTCTCTCTCTCTCTCTCTCTCTCTCTCTCTCTCTCTCTCTCTCTCTCTCTCTCTCTCTCTCTCTCTCTCTCTCTCTCTCTCTCTCATCAGTTCAACAGTCAAAACTGACAGAATATCTGAGTTTCGTCTGATGTAATTGAACATGTCCTGTTAGCTATGTCCTGAAGAGTTATCATCCAGTATCCAGTCCTAGAACAAAATGGGTCAATGGGTCAATGTAAACAATATGATATGGACTCTGCTGGCAGATCTGTTATTGTATAACCCGGTTACAGTTTTTCTCGATTGCTAAGACACATTTCTT
Organism: Coregonus clupeaformis; assembly: GCF_020615455.1. Classification (NCBI taxonomy): domain Eukaryota; kingdom Metazoa; phylum Chordata; class Actinopteri; order Salmoniformes; family Salmonidae; genus Coregonus; species Coregonus clupeaformis. The sequence continues at coordinate 6,932,531 of NC_059207.1, read as the reverse complement.
GAAAGCTGCTCTCCTTTTCTCTTAGCTGTGAACACAAAACCCAATTTTCAAGCTACATTCACAAAACCTCAGACTCTTCTTGCAAAACCAAACTTTCACCTCAAAACAGTTCAATCTGTGCTCAAAACTGAACTATGTTGTCAAATCGTGCCCCGAGTCAATCAAAATAAAAAACACTACTGAACAGTCACTAAACACTACGTAGAAAAATAGAAAACACAATGCTCAGGACATGAAGCTGGATAAATAAATGTTTATTGTTCACTGTAGGCTAAATGCATGTTGCAAAACAAAAAAAACCTGTGCATTTAGCACTTGTACAAAAAGACAAAACAGAAATATTGTGCATTTACATGTAGCACTTGTAAAAACAAACAGAAATCTTATGCGTTTGCCACTTGTGTACAGTAAGCCCATGTAAAAATAAAGTACAAAAATATACAAATAAGTGCATTACTCAGCCACAGCATCATGTCTCCGTACTGGGTCAGGCCACAGGACTTCATCCACATCACAGGCCACATTTTGTCTGGCCAGGCAACGGGGAAAAAAACCCTGGCATGCCGTATCCAGGCTTGGCATGCCTCCACACCTATGTCACCACAGGCAAGTCCCATGGCTTGCAGGAGATTTACCCTGGTGTAAGGTTGGCGTTCATATACCTTCCACCGCCATGAGGAGAAGAATTCCTCAATGGGGTTTAGGAAAGGGAGTACGGTGGAAGGCAAAGATTGATAAAACCTTGGTTCATATTGTACCACTCTCTAACCTGGAGGGCTCTGTGAAAACTCACATTGTCCCAAACAACAACATAGATGGGATGCTCATCCTGCTGCCCTAACAAAGCATCTCGCATGTGATTGAGGAAAATGAGGAGCTGGTGAGTGTTGTAGGGCCCCAGGTTGGCATGATGGTGGACAACCCCATGATTGCTGATGGCAGCACATAATGTAACATTGCCACCACGCTGCCCAGGAACACCAACAATGGCCCGATGGCCAATCACATTACGGCCTCTCCTTCTCCTTTTGGTGAGATTAAACCCAGCTTCATCCATGTAGATGTATTGATGGGGTCTTTCCATTGCATCCAGTTGAAAAACCCTCTGTAGAAATATATATAGTTTTGTAAGTGATACGGAAAAAGTGATTTAGGCCACTACAGTAAATCACTACTTAGAGTAATCAACATTGAATGTGTCTGGATATATGCCAACCTGTACATACTGGAATCTTTGCTCTTTGACTCTGTCTGAGTTGCGATCAAAGGGAACTCTGTATAGCTGTTTCATGCGCAGTCTGTTGCGCTTGAGGACACGATCAACAGTAGAGAGGCTGACACTGTTGATACCCTCAAAATGTAAATGGTCCTCAATGATCTTCTGCTGAATTTAGCTCAGTTTAATGGCATTTTTCTTACAGACCATATCAACAATTAGGGTCTCTTGGTGTGGGGGAGAACATACCTGTCCTCCCACCCCCATGTGGCAGTCTTTCAATTCTACAAAAGAGAACATGGAGTTACAAAAAAATATACATGGAATACTAGGCCTACAAACAGTTAGACCAACCCTCCATTACAATACTACAGTACATTGGTACAGTGATGTACTGAAACATATATTCACTTACAGTATACTGTGGTACAGTATATAGTATGTCATACAGTAATTGCTGTCAACATTTACATACTGTACTATAATGTCAAAAAAAGGTAATTACCTGTTCTCTTCTCTAAATCTTCGGATTATGGTGGACACAGTGAATCTACTGATGTTTGGTTGTACCCTTTGTCCAGCCTCCCTCATGCTCATACCATGGACAAGAACATGGTCAATCACAGTAGCTCTGATTTCATCAGATATTACTGTTCTTTGTCTTCGCTGACCACCTCGACCACCTCGACCTCCTCTCACACAAACTCTTCCTCTCAGATTTCTATCCATTGTAGGGCCTCACAAACCAGTGCTCTCTGAACTGGCTTACTGTATATGTTCCCTCACATCATTAGCCACAAGTGTGATCAATTTTGAGTTGTTGTGTTCAAGTGGTGATACCTGTGCTCTAATTGTGTTTGACTTTTGTCACATGTGCTCACCATTATGCAGCACGGGTGCATCACAATGAAAATGTGTTGGCAAGTTGTGTCTAAACAGGTGAAAAGTGCTTATGGTTTTGCCAAAAGAGTGATTGATTCAATCAGTGGGTTCAGGCAACTGAGAATTTGGTTCAGACAATAGGGTTTAGTGTTTTAGCAATTGAGAAAAACTGTAATACCTAGCCCAGTCTGAAGAGTTAAGTACCGTTAAGTACAGTCACTTCTATGTGAATTGAAGTCGGTGCATGTTGGGAGCATATCGGGAACATGTCAGGAGCATGTTGGGTGCATATCGGGAGCATGTTGGGAGCATGTCGGGAGCATGTCGGGAGCATGTCTGGAGCATGTCGGGAGCATGTTGGTAGCATATCGGGAGCATATCGGGAGCATGTTGGGTGCATATCGGGAGCATGTTGGGTGCATATCGGGAGCATGTTGGGTGCATATCGGGAGCATGTCGGGAGCATGTTGGGAGCATATCGGGAGCATGTTGGGTGCATATCTGGAGCATGTCGGGAGCATGTTGGGTGCATATCTGGAGCATGTTGGGAGCATATCGGGAGCATGTTAGGAGCATATCGGGAGCATGTTGGGAGCATATTGGGAGCATGTCGGGAGCATGTTGGGAGTGCGTTGGTTGAAATTCTCCCTGAGAATCTGATGGTCTCATCTGGTCTAGTTGGTTCTCCTGGAGAATCTGATGGTCTCGTCTGGTCTAGTTGGTTCTCCTAGAGAATCTGATGGTCTCGTCTGGTCTAGTTGGTTCTCCTGGAGAATCTGATGGTCTCGTCTGGTCTAGTTGGTTCAACTTCCTATGACACTAGCAAATCACGAGCCAATCACAACAGAGCGTGGGTGTGTCCCCAAAGCATATCGTTGGTCCCTGTGGGCAAAAAGAAGCATCGTGTGGATGGAGCGCTGTGGCCGTGCACAATGCATGTAGGCTATCATCTCATCAGATGGTGACTTCCTTATGACAGGTACATTTAGGCTATGCAGCGTCAGAGCGTTTAGCTTGAAATGTTGATAAACTATCATTTCTTCACATAAGTGCAACAATGCACACACCGGCAATGCATCAAGCATTAAAGGCCAATCAAAAGCTCTAATCCAGAAATGTTTTTAAACGTCCTGGCTTTTTTCTACTATCAGGACCACATGGACTGATATAAATTGCTAGTTGGGCCATGGGGTGGGGGCTTTACGATGGTTCTGGGGATGATGGTTGTAGGCCCAAGGAATATACAGGATTTAAGATTGACATTACAACGCTCTTTTTTTGTTGCCAATCCAACAAATAGGCCACTCAAGAACCTTATGACGGAGTCCACTTGGAAGTATATTGGGACGATTACGTTAGGTAAGCTAGTCTGACACTAGGTTGACACATTCTTGCGTACAGGCGGTGGGAGAGGGCCTGGGTGACGGGTATCAGGTTGTTATGCCCGTCTGTGTTGGTGGTGAGAGGGAGTGACAGAGGGAGAGAGAGAGCGGGAGGGAAAGAGGAATGCATGGGGTCACATCTTAACACTAGAAGATAGCATCTTGTCCTGTTGGAGAGAGAGAGAGAGAGAGAGAGAGAGAGAGAGAGAGAGAGAGAGAGAGACAGAGAGAGAGAGACAGAGAGAGAGAGACAGAGAGAGAGAGAGAGAGAGAGAGAGAGAGACAGACAGACAGACAAAAGAGAAAGAGAGAAAGATAGATGTTCAGTAAATAAAACATCCTCCACATGGCCTAGCTAGTCTAGTCTTAGTTGTTTTGGTGAGAAACGCACACAGTGTTGACTCAGCGTGTGTGGCGGGCCCACGCAGTCAGAGAGAGTATCACTGGCTCCTATTGTAAGGGTGGTGGTTATATCACTGGCTCCTATTGTAAGGGTGGTGGTTATATCACTGGCTCCTATTGTAAGGGTGGTGGTTATATCACTGGCTCCTATTGTAAGGGTGGTGGTTATATCACTGGCTCCTATTGTAAGGGTGGTGGTTATATCACTGGCTCCTATTGTAAGGGTGGTGGTTATATCACTGGCTCCTATTGTAAGGGTGGTGGTTATTTCACTGGCTCCTATTGTAAGGGTGGTGGTTATATCACTGGCTCCTATTGTAAGGGTGGTGGTTATATCACTGGCTCCTATTGTCCATGTACATACTTCTCTCCAGAGCAGGTCAGGATGGAGGAGAGGTGTTTGACTGTTTTCCTACCCAACAGCCTCCTGGTTATGTGTCTGGACACCAGAACAAAGGGATCCAATGCTAGGGCTACAGGACATGACCAACAGTATGTGAACACCTGCTGGTCCAACATCTCAGTCCAAAATCATGGGCATTATATGGAGTTGGTCCCCCTTTGCTGCTATAACAGCCTCCACTCTTCTGGGAAGGCTTTCCACTAGATGTTGGAACATTGCTGCAGGGACTTGCTTCCATTCAGCCACAAGAGCATTAGTGAGGTCGGGCACTGATGTTGGGCGATTAGGCCTGGCTCGCGGTCAACGTTCCAATTCATCCCAAAAATGTTCATTGAGGTTGAGGTCAGGGCTCTGTGCAGTCCCGTCAAGTTCTTCCACACCAATCTCGACAAACCATTTCTGTATGGATCTCGTTTTTTTTTCCACGGGGGCATTGTCATGCTGAAACAGGAAAGGGCCTTCACCAAACTGTTGCCACAAAGTTGGTAGCACAGAATCATCTAGAATGTAATTGTATGCTGTAGCGTTAAGATTTCCCTTCACTGGAACTAAGGGGCCTAGCCCGAACCATGACAAACAGCCCCAGACCATTATTCCTCCTCCACCAAACTTTACAGTTGGCACTATGCATTGGGGCAGGTAGCGTTCTCCTGGCATCCGCAAAACCCAGATTCGTCCGTCGGACTACCAGATGGTGAAGCGTGATTCATCACTCCAGAGAACGCGTTTCCACTGCTCCAGAGTCCAATGGCGGCGAGTTTAAACCACTCCAGCCAATGTTTGGCATTGCGCATGGTGATCTTAGGCTTGTGTGCAGCTGCTCGGCCATGGAAACCCATTTCATGAAGCTCCTGATGAACAGTTCTTGTGCTGACGTTGCTTCCAGAGGCAGTTTGGAACTCGGTAGTGAGTGTTGCAACCGAGGACAGATGATTTTTACGGCTTACGCGCTTCAGCACTCGGCGGTCCCGTTCTGTGAGCGTGTGTGGCCTACCACACGTTGTTGCTCCTAGACGTTTCCACTTCACAATAACAGCACTTACAGTTGACCGGGGCAGCTCTAGCAGGGCAGAAATTTGACGAACTGACTTGTTGGAAAGGTAGCATCCTATGACGGTGCCACGTTGAAAGTCACTGAGCTCTTCAGTAAGGCCATTCTACTGCCAATGTTCGTCTATGGAGATTGCATGGCTGTGTGCTCGATTTTATTCACCTGTCAGCAACAGGTGTGGCTGAAATAGCCGAATCCACTCATTTGAAAGGGTGTCCACATGCTTTTGGTGATGTAGTGTGTGTGTCCATTGGTCCCATCATCTCATTGGTCCCATCATCTCCTTGGTGCCATCATCTTATTGGTGCCATCATCTCATTGGACCTATCATCTCATTGGTCCCATCATCTCATTGGTCCCGTCATCTCCTTGGTGCCGTCATCTCATTGGGCCTATCATCTCATTGGTCCCATCATCTCATTGGTCCCATCATCTCATTGGTGCCGTCATCTCATTGGTGCCATCAACTCATTGGACCTATCATCTCATTGGTCCCATCATCTCATTGGCGCCATCATCTCATCATATCCAGGAGAATAAAGAAAAAGGAGCACATTTCTCTGTCAAGTGGAATGTATGTGTTGGAATCTGGAATGATGATCATACTCTTGCTTGAATAACCTGGTGATGCCCACCCTTTTCCTGTGTAGTTGCTACTACTACTGACAGTATTCACATGATTGACGTGACAAGCGGGACACTCCCCTGTCAGGGTATATAGGTGATGCCCACCCTTTTCCTACTCAAGGCTCTGAATGAAGGCGATTCATGCCGAAATGTAAGTCTGTTGTTTGTTTGTCCCATCAATACATCTATCAGATTTATGCAGCAACAGAGTGTTCCTTTTCCTTTACTCTCCCAGATAGTCACCAGTTGTAATGTTCTTTTTTTTAAAGAACGTTAGGTTGTGTGGCCTTGTATACTATTCAGGGTGTCTGTAATTAATTATGAAATCCTAAGGTACTATGCCTTCTGCTGACATTTTAAAAACATTCCAAATAAGAACAAATATCTTATGATATATTTTGATCAAGAAATCTGCAATATTTGAATGTTTATTTCAGACTCTATAACATCCATAACGTTCTATTATCCTCTCTAAAGAAATAATGGAAAATGCCAATATTGAGAAGTTCACTTGTTGGGGTATACACTCCCCCCAAGGGGTACTACAGACAAATGTCAAATGTTTCATTTCTATTTTGTTTGTCCATTCTGTGAGACATTCAAGTTGTGATTTTGCATGCAAATACAGTGGGGAAAAAAAGTATTTAGTCAGCCACTAATTGTGCAAGTTCTCCCACTTAAAAAGATGAGAGAGGCCTGTAATTTTCATCATAGGTACATGTCAACTATGACAGACAAAATGAGAAAAAAAAATCCAGAAAATCACATTGTAGGATTTTTTATGAATTTATTTGCAAATTATGGTGGAAAATAAGTATTTGGTCAATAACAAAAGTTTCTCAATACTTTGTTATATACCCCTTGTTGGCAATGACACAGGTCAAACGTTTTCTGTAAGTCTTCACAAGGTTTTCACACACTGTTGTTGGTATTTTGGCCCATTCCTCCATGCAGATCTCCTCTAGAGCAGTGATGTTTTGGGGCTGTCGCTGGGCAACACGGACTTTCAACTCCCTCCAAAGATTTTCTATGGGGTTGAGATCTGGAGACTGGCTAGGCCACTCCAGGACCTTGAAATGCTTCTTACGAAGTCACTCCTTCGTTGCCCGGGAGGTGTGTTTGGGATCATTGTCATGCTAAAAGACCCAGCCACGTTTCATCTTCAATGCCCTTGCTGATGGTAGGAGGTTTTCACTCAAAATCTCACGATACATGGCCCCATTCATTCTTTCCTTTACACGGATCAGTCGTCCTGGTCCCTTTGCAGAAAAACAGCCCCAAAGCATGAAGTTTCCACCCCCATGCTTCACAGTAGGTATGGTGTTCTTTGGATGCAACTCAGCATTCTTTGTCCTCCAAACACGATGAGTTGAGTTTTTACCAAAAAGTTATATTTTGGTTTCATCTGACCATATGACATTCTCCCAATCCTCTTCTGGATCATCCAAATGCACTCTAGCAAACTTCAGACGGGCCTGGACTTAAGCAGGGGGACACGTCTGGCAAAGCAGGATTTGAGTCCCTGGCGGAGTAGTGTGTTACTGATGGTAGGCTTTGTTACTTTGGTCCCAGCTCTCTGCAGGTCATTCACTAGGTCCCCCCGTGTGGTTCTGGGATTTTTGCTCACCGTTCTTGTGATCATTTTGACCCCACGGGGTGAGATCTTGCGTGGAGCCCCAGATCGAGGGAGATTATCAGTGGTCTTGTATGTCTTCCATTTCCTAATAATTGCTCCCACAGTTGATTTCTTCAAACCAAGCTGCTTACCTATTGCATATTCAGTCTTCCCAGCCTGGTGCAGGTCTACCATTTTGTTTCTGGTGTCCTTTGACAGCTCTTTGGTCTTGACCATAGTGGAGTTTGGAGTGTGACTGTTTGAGGTTGTGGACAGGTGTCTTTTATACTGATAACAAGTTCAAACAGGTGCCATTAATACAGGTAACGAGTGGAGGACAGAGGAGCCTCTTAAAGAAGAAGTTACAGGTCTGTGAGAGCCAGAAATCTTGCTTGTTTGTAGGTGACCAAATACTTATTTTCCACCATAATTTGCAAATAAATTCATTAAAAATCCTACAATGTGATTTTCTGGATTTTTTTTCCTCAATTTGTCTGTCATAGTTGACGTGTACCTATGATGAAAATGACAGGCCTCTCTCATCTTTTTAAGTGGGAGAACTTGCACAATTGGTGGCTGACTAAATACTTTTTTTCCCCACTGTATAATGTCCATAGCGCTGGAATCACCCCTCACTATCTCTGTTGGTTTGGCTGGCATTCTGGAATCATAATAATGATAATAATAATAATACTCCACACACAGAGACGCATACAAAGCTCTCCCTCGCCCTCCATTTGGCAAATCTGACCATAACTCTATCCTCCTGATTCCTGCTTATAAGCAAAAACTAAAGCAGGAAGCACCAATGACTCTGTTAATAAAAATGTGGTCAGATGACGCAGATGCTAAGCTACAGGACTGTTTTGCTAGCACAGACTGGAACATGTTCCGGGATTCTTCAGACAGCATTGAGGAGTACACCACATCAGTCACTGGCTTCATCAATAAGTGCATCGATGACGTCGTCCCCACAGTGACTGTACATACCCCAACCAGAAGCCATGGATTACAGGCAACATCCGCACTGAGCTAAAGGGTAGAGCTGCCACTTTCAAGGAGCGGGACTCTAACCCGGATGCTTATAAGAAATCCCGCTATGCCCTCTGAAGAACCATCAAACAGGCAAAGAGTCCATACCGGACTAAGATTGATTCGTACTACACCGGCTCTGATGCTCGTCGGATGTGGCAGGGCTTGAAAACTATTACAGACTACAAAAGGGAAGCCCAGCCGCGAGCTGCCCAGTGACACAAGCCTACCAGACGAGCTAAACCACTTCTATGCTTGCTTCAAGGCAAGCAACACTGAAGCATGCATGAGAGCACCAGCTGTTACGGATGACTATGTGATCACGCTCTCCATAGCCGATGTGAGTAAGACTTTTAAGCAGGTCAACATTCACAAGGTCGCAGGGCCAGACGGATTACCAGGACGTGTACTCCGAGAATGTGCTGAACAACTGGCAAGTGTCTTCACTGACAATTTCAACATGTCCTGACTGAGTCTGTAATACCAACATGTTTCAAGCAGACCACCATAGTCCCTGTGCCCAAGGACACTAAGATAACCTGCCTAAATGACTACCGACCCATAGCACTGACATCTGTAGCCATGAAGTGCTTTGAAAGGCTGGTCATGGCTCACATCAACACCAATATCCCAGAAACCCTAGACCCACTCCAATTTGCATACCGCCCCAACAGATCCACAGATGATGCATTCTCTATTGCACTCCACACTGCCCTTTCCCACCTGGACAAGAGGAACACCTACGTGAGAATGCTATTAATTGACTATAGCTCAGCGTTCAACACCATAGTGCCCTCTAAGCTCATCACTAAGCTAAGGATCCTGGGACTAAACACCTCCCTCTGCAACTGGATCCTGGACGTCCTGACAGGCCGCCCCCAGGTGGTAAGGGTAGGTAACAACACATCCGCCACGCTGATCCTCAACACGGGGGCCCCTCAGGGGTGCATGCTCAGTCCCCTCCTGTACTCCCTGTTGGTTTGTGGTGGTAAATAGAAAGCTATGAAAAATATAGATGAAAACTCTCTTGGTAGATAGTGTGATAGGATTGATGGAAGAGGCAGTTTACTCGCTCGCCGTCGGATCCTTACAAGGCACCCCGACCTACGTCCACGATATCTCAGTCTCTTTCTCCTGCGAATGACGGGGATTTGGGCCTCGTCGGGTGTCTGTAGGATATCCTTTACGTCCGACTCGTTGAAGAAAAAATATACGTCCAATACAAGGTGAGTAATCGCTGTCCTGATATATCCAGAAGCTCTTTTTGGTTTTTAGAGACGATGGCAGAAACATTATGTACAAAATAAGTTACAAATAACGCGAAAAAACACACACAATAGCACAATTGGTTAGAGGGCTGGTTAGAGGGCTGTAAAACGGCAGCCATCTTCTCCGGCGCCATCTCAGTATACTCTAATCAAATGTACATTTACACGGATCACACAGTATACTCTAATCATAATAAATTAGTTATATTTTAGTAAAATGGTTTGACACTGTCTCTCTCACCTGGAGAGAGACCATTAAGAGAGAAAAATCTCCCCAGTCACAGACAGACAGACAGCTTGGTAACAGTTGAACCTGGGGGCAGGCAGCCCATGAACACCATGCCGTTATAATGACTGGCCTGTTCCTTTTCCCTAACTATCTTTTTCCACTAATCAGTGAGTGCTGTTTCGCAGGGAGGAAAAACAGTGTTAACTCTAGTGGAGGAGGACTTAACGCTGCAGGTCCCAGGCCAGTTCTCACCAACCACTAGGTGACAGATGCCTGGTTATTGTGTGGTGCTGAAAGCTTCATAAACTTTAAACTCATTTACATTTTACATTTGAGTCATTTAGCAGACGCTCTTATCCAGAGCGACTTACAGTTAGTGAGTGCATACATTGAGACATTATTTCCCCATGCTTCTTGCCCTGCATATGGTTTGGTACAGTGGGGGTTAATAGGTCTGCCTATCTAACCTCAATCAATTAGTATATTTACATGCACACTAATAATTCGATATTAAGCTGATTATGGCAGTAGGCCCAGTATGGAGGTAAACACCTCACTCTGCTTATCTTAAATCGGCGTGAGGTCAAAATGGAAGTAAGCATACGCTGATTAAAACACCTGGTTAACACCTTAAATCGGCGTTCCAGAGGTGTATTTTAGCTGCGCATGTGATAGCATCAGCCAAGCAAGCTTCGCCTTGGACCTAAGAACAGCCCTTAGTCGGGAGTTATCACACAATAGATCCCCAGGTTCTCATGCCTTATTGCTTAAAACGATAAGACTCGTTGGTATGTGGAGTGTCAGCCAACAGGAGTGAGATCATCCTTATCCTCAGCTCAGTCAAACATCGCCACCGGGCCTTCCTTCCTCATCTACTTGGAAGGTGCACAGCATGTGTTCTTAGGGATGGAGGGAGGGCGGGAGGGCGGGAGGGGAAGAGGGGAGAGGGGAGAGAGGGAAGAGGGAAGAGGGGAGAGGGGAGAGAGGGAAGAGGGGAGAGGGGAGAGGGGAGAATGAAGAGAAGAGAGGGGAGAGGGAAGAGAGGAGAGGAAGGAAGGGAGAGGGAGGGAGGAGGAGGGGATAGAGAAGCCGGGAAGAGGAAGAGCGAAGCAGGGGAGAGGGAAGAAGGAAGCAGGGGAGAGGGAAGAGGGAAGCAGGGGAGAGGGGAGAGGGAAAAAGGAAGCAGGGGAGAGGGAAGAAGGAAGCAAGGGAAAGGGAAGCAGGGGAGAGGGAAGAAGGAAGCAGGTGAGAGGGAAGCAGGGGAGAGGGAAGAAGGAAGCAGGGGAGAGGGGAGAGGGAAGCAGGGGAGAGGGGAGAGGGAAGCAGGGGGAAGGGAAGAAGGAAGCAAGGGAGAGGGAAGAGGGAAGCAGGGGAGAGGGAAGAGGGAAGCAGGGGAGAGGGAAGAAGGAAGCAGGGGAGAGGGAAGAGGGAAGCAGGGGAGAGGTTTGAGGGAAGCAGGGGAGAGGAAAGAAGGAAGCAGGGGAGAGGGGAGAGAATTTTGTGAATTTTTATTAGGATCCCCATTAGCTAATGACGTAACGTTAGCTAATCTTCCTGGGGTCCGACACCAATTAATATGACATTACAAACAATGACAAATTAAAACTTTACAAACATTTAACAAGTAGACAACACAGACAATTAAAATACGTGACAGGTAACACATTTAACATTCAGTTGATGCTTTCTATTTCCTGTCACATGGTCTATTGCATTAGATAGTCTTTTAGATGTACTTTTTGCCTGAGAAATATGGAGAGAGTAAAGAGTTCCATTCAGCTATGGCTCTATATAAAACTGTATTGTGATTTAAGGCGATTTGTCCTTGGCTTGGGTTGTCTTAGATAACTGGTTTTGGTGGTTATGCGTGTTGCAAGTATGTAATAACTGGTCTGAAAAATACTGTGTTTTAAAAAAAATATATAACATTCCTAAAGAAAATCAGAAGACCGGATGGTCATTTGTTTGTTTTCAGCCATGAGAGATTCTGATGCATTTGGATAATATCCATATGACCAATGGAGAGCTAATCTGGCAGCCCTGTTTTCAGTGATCTTTAGCTTTTTTATAGCTTTCTTTGCTGCAGATGACCCTATAACCGGACAGGTGTGATAGGACCAGGGATTGAATCACCTGATTCAGAGCTTTCTTTGCTGCAGATGACCCTATAACCGGACAGGTGTGATAGGACCAGGGATTCAATCACCTGATTCAGAGCTTTCTTTGCTGCAGATGACCCTATAACCGGACAGGTGTGATAGGACCAGGGATTCAATCACCTGATTCAGAGCTTTCTTTGCTGCAGATGACCCTATAACCGGACAGGTGTGATAGGACCAGGGATTGAATCACCTGATTCAGAGCTTTCTTTGCTGCAGATGACCCTATAACCGGACAGGTGTGATAGGACCAGGGATTCAATCACCTGATTCAGAGCTTTCTTTGCTGCAGATGACCCTATAACCGGACAGGTGTGATAGGACCAGGGATTCAATCACCTGATTCAGAGCTTTCTTTGCTGCAGATGACCCTGTAACCGGACAGGTGTGATAGGACCAGGGATTCAATCACCTGATTCAGAGCTTTCTTTGCTGCAGATGACCCTATAACCGGACAGGTGTGATAGGACCAGGGATTGAATCACCTGATTCAGAGCTTTCTTTGCTGCAGATGACCCTATAACCGGACAGGTGTGATAGGACCAGGGATTGAATCACCTGATTCAGAGCTTTCTTTGCTGCAGATGACCCTATAACCGGACAGGTGTGATAGGACCAGGGATTGAATCACCTGATTCAGAGTGCTAGATGTTACACACTCTGAACATTGTCTTGTAACAGCAATTCCCTTACCCATCTTAATAACAATATTATCTATGTGCTCTGACCATGATATACAGTGGGGAGAACAAGTATTTGATACACTGCCGATATTGCAAGTTTTCCTACTTACAAAGCATGTAGAGGTCTGTAATTTTTATCATAGGTACACTTCAACTGTGAGAGACGGAATCTAAAACAAAAATCCAGATAATCACATTGTATGATTTTTAAGTAATTCATTTGCATTTTATTGCATGACATAAGTATTTGACCACCTACCAACCAGTAAGAATTCCGTCTCTCAGAGACCTGTTAGTTTTTCTTTAAGAAGCCCTCCTGTTCTCCACTCATTACCTGTATTGACTGCACCTGTTTGAACTTGTTACCTGTATAAAAGACAACTGTCAACACACTCAATCAAACAGACTCCAACCTCTCCACAATGGCCAAGACCAGAGAGCTGTGTAAGGACATCAGGGATAAAATTGTAGACCTGCACAAGGCTGGGATGGGCTACAGGACAATAGGCAAGCAGCTTGGTGAGAAGGCAACAACTGTTGGCGCAATTATTAGAAAATGGAAGAAGTTCAAGATGACGGTCAATCACCCTCGGTCTGGGGCTCCATGCAAGATCTCACCTCGTGGGGCATCAATGATCATGAGGAAGGTGAGGGATCAGCCCAGAACAACACGGCAGGACCTGGTCAATGACCTGAAGAGAGCTGGGACCACAGTCTCAAAGAAAACCATTAGTAACACACTACGCCGTCATGGAATCAAATCCTGCAGCGCACGCAAGGTCCCCCTGCTCAAGCCAGCACATGTCCAGGCCCGTCTGAAGTTTGCCAATGACCATCTGGATGATCCAGAGGAGGAATGAGAGAAGGTCATGTGGTCTGATGAGACAAAAATAGAGCTTTTTGGTCTAAACTCCACTCGCCGTGTTTGGAGGAAGAAGAAGGATGAGTACAACCCCAAGAACACCATCCCAACCGTGAAGCATGGAGGTGGAAACATCATTCTTTGGGGATGCTTTTCTGCAAAGGGGACAGGACAACTTCACCGTATTGAGGGGAGGATGGATGGGGCCATGTATCGCGAGATCTTGGCCAACAACCTCCTTCCCTCAGTAAGAGCATTGAAGATGGGTCGTGGCTGGGTCTTCCAGCATGACAACGACCGAAACACACAGCCAGGGCAACTAAGGAGTGGCTCCGTAAGAAGCATCTCAAGGTCCTGGAGTGGCCTAGCCAGTCTCCAGACCTGAACCCAATAGAAAATCTTTGGAGGGAGCTGAAAGTCCGTATTGCCCAGCGACAGCCCCGAAACCTGAAGGATCTGGAGAAGGTCTGTATGGAGGAGTGGGCCAAAATCCCTGCTGCAGTGTGTGCAAACCTGGTCAAGACCTACAGGAAACGTATGATCTCTGTAATTGCAAACAAAGGTTTCTGTACCAAATATTAAGTTCTGCTTTTCTGATGTATCAAATACTTATGTCATGCAATAAAATGCAAATTAATTACTTAAAAATCATACAATGTGATTTTCTGGAGTTTTGTTTTAGATTCCGTCTCGCACAGTTGAAGTGTACCTATGATAAAAAATTAGAGACCTCTACATGCTTTGTAAGTAGGAAAACCTGCAAAATAGGCAGTGTATCAAATACTTGTTCTCCCCACTGTATATACACATACTAATCAGGGGGAATGGTAAGCAGGTGTGCGTAATGAGACAAGACAGTCCGGGGTTGGTGGTAATGATCCATGTCAGTGACGCCTAGAAAGCCGGTGACGTAGACCTCCGGAAATGGTGAACGGAATGAGCAGCAGTACCGGGGGATCCATGACAGTACCCCTCCCCGACGCGCTGCACAAGCAGCGGGATGACACCGGCCTCGGGGACGACCACAGAGACACAGTGCGGGTCGGTCTGGGTGCCGACGGTGAAAATCCCTGGTCAGCGACACGTCCAGGAAGTCCACCGCAGGAACCCAGCACCGCTCCTCTGGGCCTTACCCCTCCCAGTCGATGAGGTACTGGAGACACCCCGCCCGACGCCTCGAATCCAGGACTTCACAGACCGAGTATGCCCCTTTCTCCACCATAGGAGCAGAGGCCCAGATTCCTCCTTCTCCTACGCTCTGCCTCAGGTAAACGTGCAGAGCTCTGGCCACGGAGCAGGTGTAGCCATGGGCTCCGGATTCCGCGCAGGTCTTCGTCCGGACCGCAGGAGGTTCTCCAACCGGATCGCCATGCTGATGAGCTGGTCGAGTGACAGGTTGTCATCACGGCAGGCTAACTCCATCTGTACCTCCTCCTGCAGTCCGCTGCGGAACACAGTGACCAGAGCCGACTCGTTCCATTCGGTGGAGGCTACGATGGTCCGGAACTCCAGGGCGAACTCCGAGGCTGTCCTAGATCCCTGGCATAGTCGGAGTAGACGCTCACCCCCGTCTCCACAGGATGATCAAACACCGAGAGGAAGAGGAGGGTGAAGCGCTCGTAGAACTCGACCTCGGGTCCGCCCGTTCCCAAACCGCGGCATCTCAGTCCAGTCCAGTCAGTGCCAAGATGACTGTGGCAATCCTGTTTCTCCCGGAGACAGCCTCGGCGTAGCGAGCGAGCTACAGGTCGCATTGCAGAAGGAATCTCTTGCATCTCGCTGGCGCGCCGTCAAATCGCTCCAGGAGGGACGGGGGTATTCCGCGGACCGGCTCAGATGGAACGGAGGCAGGTAGTGGTGGTGTGGGGGCTGGTGCCGCAACCAGTGCTGGAGACTGGAGGGACTGCACTTTCCCCTCCAACCAGACTCGGCAGCGCCATGTCTGGAAAGACAGTCCTTGTGATGCTGGACTGTCTCTACGATGGTCGCCAGCTCTGCCTTTCCCGCTGTCTCCATTTTTATGGGTTGATTATTCTGTCACGTTGTATAACACAAGGTACGTCATGAACAATGACAGGGACGAAGCCCAAAACAAACACGTACATATTACACAGGGATGTAACCCCAACAAAAGAGCGAGGTGTAAACCTCTAAACAATACACGGGACGAGACCCGTAATAACAAGAGCACAATACACGGTACTCACGTCTGGCTCCGTGGCCTTGTGAATGTTGACCTGTTTAAACGTCTTGCTCACATCGGCTACGGAGAGTGTGATCACACAGTCATCCGGAACAGCTGGTGCTCTCATGCATGCTTCAGTGTTGCTTGCCTCAAAGCAAGCATAAAAGGCATTTAGCCCATCTGGTAGGCTCGCGTCACTGGGCAGCTCGCGGCTGGGTTTCCCTTTGTAATCTGTAATAGTTTGCAAGCCCTGCCACATCCGACGAGCATCAGAGCCGGTGTAGTACGATTCAATCTTAGTCCTGTATTGACGCTTTGCCTGTTTGATGGTTCGTCTGAGGGCATAGCGGGATTTCTTATAAGCGTCCGGATTACTGTCCCGCTCCTTGAAAGCGGCAGCTCTATCTTGGTGCGGATGTTGCCTGTAATCCATGGCTTTTGGTTGGGATATTTACGTACGTTCACTGTGGGGACGACGTCGTCGATGCACTTATTGATGAAGCCAGTGACTGAGGTGGTATACTCCTCAATGCTATTGGATGAATCCCAGGAACATATTTCAGTCTGTGCTAGCAAAACAGTCCTGTAGCGTAGCATCCACGTCATCTGACCAGTCACTGGTACTTCCTGCTTTAGTTTTTGCTTGTAATCAGGAATCAGGAGGATATAATTATGGTCAGATTTGCCAAATGGAGGGTGAGGGAGAGCTTTGTATGTGTCTCTATGTGTGGAGTAAAGGTGGTCTAGAGTTTTTTTATCCTCTGGTTGCTGGTAGAAATTAGGTAAAACGGATGTAAATTTGCCTGCATTAAAGTCCCCGGCCACTAGGAGCGTTGCTTCTGGATGAGCATTTTCTTGTTTGCTTTTGGCCTTATACAGCTCGTTGAGTGGGGTCTTAGTTCCAGCATTAGTTTGTGGTGGTAAATAGACAGCTATGAAAAATATAGATGAAAACTCTCTTGGTAGATAGTGGGTCTACAGCTTATCATAAGATACTCTACCTCAGGCGAGCAATACCTCGAGACTACCTTAATATTCGACATCGCTCACCAGCTGTTATTGACAAATAGACACACACCCCCACCCTTCATCTTACCGGACGTAGCTGTTCTGTCCTGCCGATGCACGGAAAACCCAGCCAACTGTATATTATCCGTGTCGTCGTTCAGCCACGACTCGGTGAAACATAAGATATTACAGTTGTTCATGTCCCATTGGTAGGATAGTCTCGAACAGAGCTCATCCAGTTTATTCTCCAGTGATTGCACGTTGGCTAATAGAACGGATGGTAGTGGCTGGTTACCCACTCGCCGACGAATTCTCACAAGCCCCCTGTATTTCCTTATTTTCTTCATGGGAATGACAGGGATTTGGGCCTTGTCTGGGAGAAACATTATATCCTTCGCGTCCGACTCATTAAATAAAATATCTTCATCCAGTTCGAGGTGAGTAATCGCTGTTCTGATATCCAGAAGTTATTTTCAGTCATAAGAGATTGTAGCATCAACATTATGTACAAAATAAGTTACAAACAATGCGAAAAAAACACACAATATAGCACAATTAGTTAGGAGCCCGTAAAACGGAAGCCATCCCCTCCGGCGCCATTCAAATTCTCACAAGGCACCCTGATCTCCGCCCCCTGTACTTCCTTATTTTCTTCATGCCAAAGGAAGGAAGGCCCTCAAAATGGTCAAAGACTACAGCCACCCTAGTCATAGACTGTTGTCTCTGCTACCGCATGGCAAGCGGTACCGGAGCGCCAAGTCTAGGTCCAAAAGGCTTCTTAACAGCTTCTACCTCCAAGCCATTAGACTCCTGAACAGGTAATCAAATGGCTACCCGGACTATTTGCATTGTGTGTGTGTGTGTGTGTGTGTGTGTGTCCCTCTTTTACGCTTCTGCTACTCTCAGTTTATTATCTATGCATAGTCACTCTACCTACATGTACATATCACCGCAATTACCTCGACTAACCAGTGCCCTCACATTGACTCTGTACCGGTACCCCCTGTATATAGCCTCGCTACTGTTATTTTTACTGTTATTTTACTGCTTTTCTTTTTTACTTATCTGTTGTTTACTTAACACTTATTTATCTTAAAACTGCATTGTTGGTTAAGGGTTTGTAAGTAAGCATTTCACTGTAAGGTCTACACCTGTTGTATTCGGCACGTGACAAATACAATTTTATTTTATTTTATTTGAAATCCAACTGTGCGGTGCCCATCGAAGCCTCCAACCCAGACGAGCTTAACACATTCTATGCTCGCTTCGAGGCAGATAATACGGAGACCACCATCGTCCCAGTGCCCAGGAAAAGCAAGGTGACATGCCCAAATGACTATCGCCCCATCTTCAACCTGTCCCTGTCAGGCCTACAACCGTGGTGTTGTCAGGAAACTTGATGATGGAGTTGGTGTCGTGCAAATCCAAGCGGTCGTGGGTGTACCGGAAGTACAGCAGAGGGCAGAGGACACCTGTGTTAAGAGTCCGTGTGGAGTATAGGTTGTTGCCAAGCCTGTGGTCCGCCCAACAGGAAGACCTGAATCTAGTTGCAGAGGGTGATGTCCAGACCCAGGGCTCTGAGCTTGGAGGGAACAACAGTGTTGAATGCTGAACTGTAGTCAATGAACAGCATTCTCACATAAAGTGTTCCTCTTGTCCAGATGTGTTACGGCAGTGTGAATAGCAAATGGCATCTTCCATGGATCTGTTGGAGCGATAGGCAAATTGGAGTGGGTCCAGTATGCCTGGTATGCTGGCCTTGATGTGGGCCATGGCCAGCCTCACAAAGCACTTCATGATGACCGAGGTGAGCACGGCGGGGCGATAGTCATTTGGGCATGTCACCTTGCTTTTCGTGGGCACTGGGACGATGGTGGTCTCCGTATTATCTGCCTCGAAGCGAGCACAGAATGTGTTAAGCTCGTCTGGGTTGGAGGCTTCGATGGACACCACACAGCTGGATTTGCTTTTGTAGTCTGTGATAGTCTTGCCACATGCGACGTGAGTCTGAGTTGTCGAACATCAATTCAAGGTTCAGTCTTTTTGTGTCTCTAATGGATTTGCGGAGCTCGTCCCTGCTTGCCTTGCACACGTGGCGCGCTACCGAGTCATCGGGGTTCGTTCTGCTGACATTGAATGCTGCAGTTCTCAGCATTGTACGGATATCTCTGTTCATCCGGGGTGTTTGGATGGGGTATGTCCCAATTGTTATTGTGGGTACAACATCATCAACACATTTCCTTATGAAGCCTTTGACTGAAGATGTATAAAAAGCATATAGTGGGGTTGGCATTTTAGCATCAGAAACTCCAGGCCGGTGAACAGGATCTCGCGATGTTTTCAGTTTCGGTACACCAGGAATAGTTTATGAGAAAACATATCCCTACCCCCCGGCTCTTACCAGAAGCCGCCATTCGATCCATTCGGAATATAGAGAGGCCGTCTGGTTGAATAGCAGTCGAGTTTATTGTCCGTAAAGCCATGTCTCAGTGAAAACAAAGACACAGCGTTCCCTGATGTCCCTCTGGGATTGAAACCTTGCTCCGAGTTCCCCAAGTTTATCTTCCAGCGATTGGACATTAGCCATCAGGATACTAGGAAGAGGAGGCCGTGTAGCCCGTCTTTTCAGTGTGTGTGTGTGTGTGTGTGTGTGTAGTTGAGTTTAATTGAATAGGTTTAAGAATGTTACATGGAGGGTAATGTACATGTAATGGAAAACGTATTGGTGTTGTAATAGTGTACTATGGTGGTAGTGTATTAGAAGACCCTCTATAATAATGTTATATGGTCTAATTCTGTACATCCAGACATACAGTATCTGTTGATGACGTGTTGATGGGTTGCATTTGACGTCTGTATTCTGACCAGATGTTGATACGTAAGGGCATGGGTAAAGTTAGCCGCCACACAAACGCCTCGGACATGGCTGACTGGGCAATTGAACACCGCCATGCAACACTGAGACAAGCTCCAAGCTTCCTGTCACAGTAAATTTCACACGGGTCCACATTAAACACTCATGACACATCTCCAGTCAAACCAAGACTAAGCTACATGAAGGCAGGAGATTTATGGCAGAACGAACGTAATGCCCTCTGAAATGACATACGCACATCCAATGTCTATGAACAGGTGATGGGTATCAACATTTTTTCTATATTTGCTGAAAAGACACTGAATGCAAACTGCATTCTATGCTTCCATGTGATTTATTGATTGCCTGGCTACCCAGGGGCATATTCATTATGTAAATTCTGTTGCAAAACGTTTCTTAAACGGAAGCAAATGGAACGAAACAGGGAGGAGCCAACTGAATTTGTCCAATAGAAACTCCCGTTTTGCACTGTTGGCTTCCGTTTGGTTTTTAAACAGTAAACGGTTTCCGTAATGAATACATCCCAGACTCCTGGTTCTGACCAAATGTTACGCCACGTCAACGGCAAACGACAGACCAGCGGAACATTCTAGTGTGAGTCGTCTGGCTAACTTTTCGACCACTTCATTAAGTCTTGAATCTCTTGATTCACTCAGTTAGAATCAATCTCAGATGTTATATTTGATCAAAGGTTTGGTCTTAGTTTCTTATGAATATGCTTTTTTAATTTGAACCTGGAGAGAGAGAGGCTTTAAGAGCAGAGCCAGGAGGCATGTAATTCGGTAATCCGGCCCTGTTTAAGAGATGTGATCAAACAGAATCTTCCATCTGTGGTTCCAGTTTCAAGTCTCTGAACTAGCCGGAACCAACCAGCCTGCAGCTCATCATTAGACTAACTCAAACAGCATCTCATCTTATCATTAGGATAGGAGCCAGCCATCTGCTTTCACAGCTTTAGAGGATGGACATTGGTTTGTTTTGATCTGTTGCCCAATGCTGTACAGGCCTTTACACATTCTCTCTCTCTCTCTCTCTCTCTCTCTCTCTCTCTCTCTCTCTCTCTCTCTCTCTCTCTCTCTCTCTCTCTCTCTCTCTCTCTCTCTCTCTCTCTCTCTCTCTCTCTCTCTCTCTCTCTCTCTCTCTCTCTCTCTCTCTCATAGGAACTTGGAAAATAGTTACTGTACTGTTCGTTCTTGCTTTTACGCACTTAAATTATCACTGTTTAAAAATGTTAAGGAATTTCATCGGCAGAGACGTGGTATCCATATGTAACCAGATAATTGATGCAGCAGGTAGCCTAGCAGAGCGTTGGGGCAGTAATCAAAAGGTTGCTGGTTCTGAGCCGACTAGCTGAAAAATCTGCTGCTGTGCACTTGAGCAAAGCACTTAACCCTAATTGCTCCTGTATGTCGCTCTGGATAAGAGCCTCTGCTAAATGGCGAAAATGTAAGTGCAGTAAAGAGGTCAATGGAACTCGACTAAAACAATGGAAATGCCGTGGGGAAAGATCCCGAATCTCCTCATTGCCCCCCAGCAAAATTAGCCTACATGTAAGCTGTTGTTTATATGTGTATTTCACACTATGTTGAGGTAAAAATCAGAGTATAACGCTTGTATGGATGTCAACCCCAATACATGTTCATGTCAACATCACCAATCAACTGCATTACAGTTAAAATAACGACTTTCACTACCACCACCGATTTCTCTATGCTAGCTATGCTAACCAGCTTATACGAACGGGAGTTAGCATTTAGCAGTCAGTTCTTCTAAACCTGAAAAGGGACAACTTCTACGTGTTATGCAGCGAAAACAGCCAGATATATCCAAATCGGACTTTACACTACATCAATCATGATGGATTTGGTCTGTGTTACATTGACCTCTTCACTGCATCTATGCTTCCTGTTCTCTGTCTCTCTCTCCATCTCTCATTCTCTTTCCCTCCCCCTCTCTCTCTCTTTCCGGCAAAGTGATTTCTGGGCTGTAAACTTTCCGATATCATTTGTCCGTCACTAAGATAATAAAAGTTCAGACTTTTGGCGGGCTGGGGTGGCTGCTTAATAACCAAAGTGGGTGGTGCCAGCAGCGTCGGCGTCGCAGACAGGAAACTGAAGGAGCCCCATAATCAATATGCACTTCACATCTCAATGGACGAACACATTCCTTCCAGGGAACCGGATCACTTACTGCACATTAGCCACCATTCCAAAGAACAACACGCACCACAGAACAGAACAGAACAGGGATCACACCTTTCCTCCTCTCTCTCTCTCTCTCTCTCTCTCTCTCTCTCTCTCTCTCTCCTCTCCCTCCCTCTCTCTCTCTCTCTCTCTCTCTCTCTCTCTCTCTCTCTCTCTCTCTCTCTCTCTCTCTCTCTCTCTCTCCCTCTCTCTCTCGTCAGTTTGTGGTAAAACAACAGAGATGAGCGTTCCCATGTCGGTCGGGGAACTTTCAGAGCTTCAGATGCATCAGTGACCCACGTTATTGGAGCAAACTCCTCCTCCCGTCTCGCCTCTCTCTCCCCCTCGCTTTTTTTTTGCCAGGATATACTTCACATGCCTCGATCCATCATTGACCCATCAAAGTGTTCTGTGGTTCTTTAGAGTACGAAACACAGCATTTCCTGAAAGCCCACCATTCCTGGAGGGCCTCGTCTAGCACCCAGGTGCTGGTTGCATGGTCGGCCGGTCCCTCCAAACCAGATGGATTTAAAGGTGGATTTGCGTGTGTAACAGAAAACATCTCCCTTCCATTAGAACTCCCAACCACATGCTACCACTGGAAACAAAATGATTCTCTATGTATTAGCCACATGCTACCACTGGAAATAAATTATTATTTATTACTGTACTATGTGCTATTATTAGCATGAGGGTTTCTGAAACGCTGACTGGTGTATGCATTGTGTTTGAATGCCAATTGTTATCAAGTTTTGTGAAACTATCAACACCAGGTCATTATGACAAAAGCTGCTATGGCAAGAGATCTTTCAGAATCAAACCGGAAATCAAATTCATAGCGCTCTTCGAAATGTCCAGTAGCCCACAGTGAATGGATGGGATCCTGGCTCACTGTGAGTGGATGGGATCCTGGCTCACTGTGAGTGGATGGGATCCTGGCTCACTGTGAGTGGATGGGATCCTGGCTCACTGTGAGTGGATGGGATCCTGGCTCACTGTGAGTGGATGGGATCCTGGCTCACTGTGAGTGGATGGGATCCTGGCTCACTGTGAGTGGATGGGATCCTGGCTCACTGTGAGTGGATGGGATCCTGGCTCACAGTGAGTGGATGGGATCCTGGCTCACTGTGAGTGGATGGGATCCTGGCTCACAGTGAGTGGATGGGATCCTGGCTCACTGTGAGTGGATGGGATCCTGGCTCAGCGCTGCAACATCAGCAGTGCTTGATCAATTCTATCCTCAAAACAGCAGCAACTAACTCTTCAGCAAATAACTTTTTTTCAAAATCCTTGTAACAATAATGATTATTGATAATAATTTAACAATATATGCTACTCAGCAGACACTTCTATCCAAAGCAACTTCCCGGACAGGGAGGGCATACATTTTTTTAGCATGTGATCCCTGCTGGAATTGAACCCACGACTTTGGCGTTACTACCGCCACACGTGTGCCAACTGAGCTACACAGGAGCATGACGGTGAAGGCCTACATGATTACAGGACAGTAAGCGGAGACCTCTCAGACTAGCGTCCTCTAAAGCAGCGTAGAGTGAACGGTGTTCCACAAAATATTACAATGAGAGATCAACTCCATAGTCTATACATCTGCATATTTAAGTGGTAATTTGATCCCAGTTGAATAAAAACTGTATTCAAGTAAACGGAAAGCAAAGATGAGCAGCTGGCGCCATCTACCACCTCTCGGTAGGTGTAAAGCGTTCTCTCAATATTTCATTGATGTAAAGTTGATTTTGTTTTCATGATTCGGTTCTTTAAAACAGCCACTACAAACTTCAGCTAACTATAGTCGCCGCTAGCTAAAAATCAAACGGTAGTGTGAACACGTTCTTAATAAAATGGCCAAATCACCAAACCAAATGAGGAGTTGATTTCAGGTGATTTTGGTCACAGTGGGTCGGTCACATGCCCCATCATTTCCATAGATGTTTAGCTAGCGGTGGCTAAAGTTAGCTGAAGATTGTAACGGCTGAGAAAACCGAACTGTCAATTACAATTTCTCCCAAAGCCTACTTTTAGGGTGAGGAACAGTCTAACGTGTTGTAAAATAGTGAACTACTCCTTTAACCTTGGTTATTTTGGGGAATTACCCTTAGAAACTACAGGGAACATGGTGATGAAAGCAAGAAAATACCATAGTCTAGATAGAACAAATTAAGTGAAAACTTTACATGGCTTTAATTAATCATTAAAATACAAAGAACATTTATTTAAGTCTTCATCATTCAACCATACCATCTCACACACACACACGATCTTCATAGCTCAAAGTCAAACAAAACACTTTTTTGTTGCACTGAGCAAACTAAACACAGGCATCAACAGACACACGGTGAATCCCAAACCACCCCCTCGCCCCTACCAACTCGCTTGGAGGGCCCTCTGTTGTCAAGTGTTGCTGATGAACCTCTGAGGGTGACTTCCAGAGAGTGGCACAGGAACCAATAAACCCATCAACTTTGGGAAACACTCCTGACTTGAATGATGCACTTCATGTTCTACTTTTAAATCATACAATTAGTATGAAATTCAAATTAGCTAATTCTCCCTGTCATTTCACAAGATGTAAACCTCAGTAACAGTTAAACATTTAATTTAGGATGTGTTTAATCTTTTAAAAATGTGTCAAGTCTCGAAATCAGACAAATGCATGTAGCATATAATAAGACACGCCTCTCCATTATTTTATATGAAATTGCACAAACTCCAAACAAATCGCAGTGCATATTGGGATACCACTTCGCTCTGAAGCCTGCAGCCTTGCTGGCTCAGTCGAAGTGGCTATCTAATTAGCCCCTACACCCTCGATAATTTTTACTCCCTCAGCTTTGGGACAAATGGCTGAGGCGTGCGTGAACGCACAAATGGGGGGTGATTTGGGATTCAGCCACACACAGACACAGACAGAGACAGAGGTTACAATAGTCTGGGTCTGCAATAGTCTGGGTCTGCAATAGTCTGGGTCTGCAATAGTCTGGTCTGCAATAGTCTGGGTCTGCAATAGTCTGGGTCTGCAATAGTCTGGGTCTGCAATAGTCTGGGTCTGCAATAGTCTGGGTCTGCAATAGTCTGGGTCTGCAATAGTCTGGGTCTGCAATAGTCTGGGTCTGCAATAGTCTGGGTCTGCAATAGTCTGGGTCTGCAATAGTCTGGGTCTGCAATAGTCTGGGTCTGCAATAGTCTGGGTCTGCAATTGTCTGGGTCTGCAATAGTCTGGGTCTGCAATAGTCTGGGTCTGCAATAGTCTGGGTCTGCAATTGTCTGGGTCTGCAATAGTCTGGGTCTGCAATAGTCTGGGTCTGCAATAGTCTGGGTCTGCAATAGTCTGGGTCTGCAATAGTCTGGGTCTGCAATAGTCTGGGTCTGCAATAGTCTGGGTCTGCAATATAGTGTCCTGCAGGTGTAACACCATTACAGTGTCTGTTAAGCCCAGTTCAGATACAACAGACGACATGAGACGAGATAAAACTAGCTAGTTTTAGAATCAATTGCTGACTAAAGACGGGGCATTCAGATCTAGAAGATGAGACGGTCAGTAGATACCGTTACCGTTTAACGCTGCCTCTCTGAAACAAGATGAGACGGTCAGTAGAGACCGTTACCGTTTAACGCTGCCTCTCTGAAACAAGACGAGACGGTCAGTAGAGACCGTTACCGTTTAACGCTGCCTCTCTGAAACAAGATGAGACGGTCAGTAGAGACCGTTACCGTTTAACGCTGCCTCTCTGAAACAAGACGAGACGTGCAGTAGAGACCGTTACCGTTTAACGCTGCCTCTCTGAAACAAGACGAGACGTGCAGTAGAGACCGTTACCGTTTAACGCTGCCTCTCTGAAACAAGATGAGACGTGCAGTAGAGACCGTTACCGTTTAACGCTGCCTCTCTGAAACAAGACGAGACGGTCAGTAGAGACCGTTACCGTTTAACGCTGCCTCTCTGAAACAAGATGAGACGTGCAGTAGAGACCGTTACCGTTTAACGCTGCCTCTCTGAAACAAGACGAGACGTGCAGTAGAGACCGTTACCGTTTAACGCTGCCTCTCTGAAACAAGACGAGACGGTCAGTAGAGACCGTTACCGTTTAACGCTGCCTCTCTGAAACAAGATGAGACGTGCAGTAGAGACCGTTACCGTTTAACGCTGCCTCTCTGAAACAAGATGAGACGTGCAGTAGAGACCGTTACCGTTTAACGCTGCCTCTCTGAAACAAGATGAGACGTGCAGTAGAGACCGTTACCGTTTAACGCTGCCTCTCTGAAACAAAGTTGCCACTTGTTGTAGCAAACGAGTGTCATGAAATACATGCACCAGAAAAAGGATACAGTGTGACATATCAGCTAGCTAGCCCTCTGCTTGGCTGAACACAGAATGACATATCAGCTAGCTAGCCCTCTGCTTGGCTGAACACAGAATGACATATCAGCTAGCTAGCCCTCTGCTTGGCTGAACACAGTGTGACATATCAGCTAGCTAGCCCTCTGCTTGGCTGAACACAGAATGACATATCAGCTAGCTAGCCCTCTGCTTGGCTGAACACAGTGTGACATATCAGCTAGCTAGCCCTCTGCTTGGCTGAACACAGAATGACATATCAGCTAGCTAGCCCTCTGCTTGGCTGAACACAGAATGACATATCAGCTAGCTAGCCCTCTGCTTGGCTGAACACAGAATGTTAGCGCACTGTTCACTGATTGGCTAAATGGATCAGTCTAGTCACAAGACTTTTGAGCAAAAGATTTGACATGTTGAATCTTGGAATCTCCAGCTGACAACATGAGACGTTTTAAAATCGTTCAGATCAAGCAAACGTTTTTCTAAAATGCCTTAAGACCGCAGCATCTCATCTTGTGGGCGGGGCCAGGTTAAGACCGCAGCATCTCATCTTGTGGGCGGGGCCAGGGACCTGATATCATTATGATCCTTAGGTGCCGATACGATACACACAGAGTATACCAAACATTAGGAACACCTTCCTAATATTGAGTTGCACCCCCTTTTGCACTCAGAACAGCCTCAATTCGTCGGGGCGTGGACTCTACAAGGTGTCGAAAGCGTTCATCAGGGATGCTGGTCCCATGTTGACTCCAGTTCTTCCCACAGTTGTGTCAAGTTGGCTGGATGTCCTTTGGGTGGTGGACCATTCTTGATACACACAGGAAACTGTTGAGCGTGACAAACCCAGCAGCGTTGCAGTTCTTGACACAAACCGGTGCGCCTGGCACCTACTACCATACACCGTTCAAAGGCATTTCAATCTTTTGTCTTGCCCATTCACCCTCTGAATGGCACACATACACAATCCATGTCTCAATTGTCTCAAGGCTTAAAAATCCTTCTTTAACCTGTCTCCTCTCCTTCATCTACACTGATTGAAGTGGATTTAACAAGTGACATCAATAAGGTATCATAGCTTTCACCTGGATTCACCTGGTCAGTCTATGTCATGGAAAGAGCAGGTGTCCTTAATGTTTTGTACACTCAGTGTATATTGTGATTCTTACGATTATATATGTATTGCGATTCGATACTGGATTTTTATACTGGGATTTTATTACAATTCGACGTTCCTCTGTAGCTCAGCTGGTAGAGCACGGCGCTTGTAACGCCAGGGTAGTGGGTTCGATCTCCGGGACCACCCATACGTAAAAATGTATGCACACATGACTGTAAGTTGCTTTGGATAAAAGCGTCTGCTAAATGGCATATTATTATTTGTATTATTATATTGCTCACCATATGATCCCCCCCCCCCCCATTACCATTATGTATCTGAGCTGGGCTTAGCAGTACATGTCTGCTCTAACAGTCAATTTGCCAGGGTTAGAGGTGTCAAGCCCTTTCTGTGGATTATATTTCTATGGCGGTGACTAACCAGGAACATCCTCTGTCTTGCTGGCGACAGCCCTGGAGGACCCTCTTGCTCTTCTCAGGTGGCGCACTGGGCTTCTTCTTCTTGGGCTGAAATAAATGTTCAGTTAGGAATGAGGGCTTCAATATTCACAGCTCACATACATTTATTTTTGCTTTACCTCAAGCCTTCAGACACAGACTCTATTTGAACATCATCTCTTGCACATCTATCACTCCAGTGTTAATACTAAATGTAATTATTTTGCACTATGGCCTATTTATTGCCTTACCTCCATAACTTGCTACATTTGCACACACTGTATATATATTTTCTGTGGTATTTTTGACTTTATGTTTTGTTTTACCCCATATGTAACTCTGTGTTGTTGTTTTTATCGCACTGCTTTGCTTTATCTTGGCCAGGTCGCAGTTGTAAATGAGAACTTGTTCTCAACTGGTTTACCTGGTTAAATAAAGGTTAAATAAAATAAATAAAATAAAGTAGGGCAGGGGTGTAAAACTCATCCATGGAGGGCCGAGAGTCTGCAGGTTTTTGGTTTTTCCTTTCAATTAAGACCTAGACAACCAGGTGTGGGGAGTTCCTTACTAAGGCCTAGACAACCAGGTGAGGGGAGTTCCTTACTAAGACCTAGACAACCAGGTGAGGGGAGTTCCTTACTAAGACCTAGACAACCAGGTGTGGGGAGTTCCTTACTAAGACCTAGACAACCAGGTGAGGGGAGTTCCTCACTAAGACCTAGACAACCAGGTGAGGGGAGTTCCTTACTAAGACCTAGACAACCAGGTGTGGGGAGTTCCCTTACTAAGACCTAGACAACCAGGTGAGGGGAGTTCCTTACTAAGACCTAGACAACCAGGTGTGGGGGAGTTCCTTACTAAGACCTAGACAACCAGGTGAGGGGAGTTCCCACTAAGACCTGGACAACCAGGTGAGGGGAGTTCCTTACTAAGACCTGGACAACCAGGTGAGGGGAGTTCCTTACTAAGACCTAGACAACCAGGTGAGGGGAGTTCCTCACTAAGACCTAGACAACCAGGTGAGGGGAGTTCCTCACTAAGACCTAGACAACCAGGTGAGGGGAGTTCCTTACTAAGACCTAGACAACCAGGTGAGGGGAGTTCCTTACTAAGACCTGGACAACCAGGTGAGGGGAGTTCCTTACTAAGACCTAGACAACCAGGTGGGGGGAGTTCCTTACTAAGACCTAGACAACCAGGTGAGGGGAGTTCCTTACTAAGACCTAGACAACCAGGTGTGGGGAGTTCCTTACTAAGACCTAGACAACCAGGTGAGGGGAGTTCCTTACTAAGACCTAGACAACCAGGTGAGGGGAGTTCCTTACTAAGACCTGGACAACCAGGTGAGGGGAGTTCCTTACTAAGACCTAGACAACCAGGTGAGGGGAGTTCCTTACTAAGACCTAGACAACCAGGTGAGGGGAGTTCCTTACTAAGACCTAGACAACCAGGTGAGGGGAGTTCCTTACTAAGACCTAGACAACCAGGTGAGGGGAGTTCCTTACTAAGACCTAGACAACCAGGTGTGGGGAGTTCCTTACTAATCAGTGACCTTAATTCCTCAATCAAGTCCAAGGGAGGAGTGAAAACCCGCAGCCACTCGGCCCTCCGTTGAATGAGTTGGACACCTGTGCTGTAGGGGGTCCAGATTTACCTGGTTAAATAAAGGTGAAATAAAAAAATTTAAAAAATAAAAGACTGACACGACAACATACCTTGGTCTCCACCTCACTGTCAGAGTTTCTGCCAGATGTGGACGACAACATTCCCTTTAATTTGGGCTTGAAGACAAGAAGCACTTCAACATTACAGTAGCTGACATTAAGTACAACACTGCCACCAAGTGGCCACATTAAGCACAGCACTGCCACCAAGTGGCCACATTAAGCACAACACTGCCACCAAGTGGCCACATTAAGTACAACACTGCCACCAAGTGGCCACATTAAGCACAACACTGCCACCAAGTGGCCACATTAAGTACAACACTGCCACCAAGTGGCCACATTAAGTACAACACTGCCACCAAGTGGCCACATTAAGTACAACACTGCCACCAAGTGGTCACATTAAGTACAACATCCTTATTGTAGCACCTGACAAGCACACCATGTCATCTAATCATCAGCCCCTAAAATGAGTTGAATCAGGTATGTTTGTCTGGGGCAACAACAAAAATGTCTGTTGTTGGGGGTACTGAAGGACCGAAGCCATATAATACTTAATAGAAGACCAGTTACACTGTAGTTTACAGCTTTGGTTCTAAGAAGTCACTGAGTGGCACAGTGGTCTAAGGCACTGCATCGCAGTGCTAGCTGTGCCACTAGAGATCCTGGTTCGAATCCAGGCTCTGTCGTAGCCGGCCGTGACCGGGAGACCCATGGGCGGCGCACAATTGGCCCAGCGTCGTCTAGGGTAGGGGAGGGAATGGCCGGCAGGGATGTAGCTCAGTTGGTAGAGCATGGTGTTTGCAACGCCAGGGTTGTGGGTTTGATTCCCACGGGGGTATGAAAAATAGTATGAAAAATAAAAAAAATTATGTATGCACTCACTAACTGTAAGTCGCTCTGGATAAGAGCGTCTGCTAAATGACTAAAATGTAAATGTAGAAATATTATTTGTAATGGCAGTCGATCTGTACAGACTGTCATCAGTGCTGTTTTACCCACACATGACCTACCAATAGGTTTGGGTCTTCAGGGCCCAGGAGGTAGTTCCCTTGCCTTGTTGGTGCAGGATTGCTGGATCAAGCTTCGTTGTGGTGTAGGTGTGAGTGTGGCTGACTGGGTTTGAACCAGAGTTTCCGTTATGAAAATGTGGCCCCTGACATTTGAACGGTAGCATTTTAATTTAACGGACATTTGATAAATGTACCGGAACCAAACGCATTGGATGCGTAACCTGATTAGGGCGTCCACCCACTGTGTTCAGAATGACAGAAATCACATTTCGATTATGATAATTAATCTTAACAGAACATGCAAGTCGAGGCTGCAATTACGTATGTTCTTACAGCGCACTTTGAAAATGTTAGAATAACTGTCCACATTTACTTTTCCTCAGCCAACAAGACGAGTAACGAACAGCTAAATCACCAGCCTATGCATAGGGTTTCAAGTTTGGGGAAGCACATTTTCACCATAGAAATTCACCTTTATATTAAAGAATTCTATGCATCATCGCATTTGCAGACTTATGTCAAATAGCCTACTACACGTAATGGGATGAGTAGATTGGACAGTCATAATTTAGGCTAATGATATAACTTCATCACTGTTGAATGCACGGCTGAGCGTGTGGGCTATAGGCTGTATCGGATACGTTCCTTCTTTCTTTGCACGGGGGGAAAAACACATTTCATGCAACTCTATTACACTTTATATGACTGGGTTCAAACCCAGGTCCAGGGCGCACTGAAACGACTGTGTTAACTCCATCCAACGTCTTTAGGTCTTACATAGCTAACTATTAGCTGAATAAATCCAACTCATTTAGACCGGTATACCTCTCAGAGTTGAATTTATTCAGCTACTGTAGCTGCAGTAACGTTAGGTCTCAGTAGAGAATATTACTTATCACTCATAAATTAACTAGCACCACTAGCTAACTAACAATTAACAAACGAATTAACAAGCTAGCTAAATGGGAGGTTAATCAATAATGGGATACGCAACTTTACACGTTCAATAATGATTAGCTAGGTAGCTAATTGTTGTCTCTACCTTCTTGCCCTTTGTGCTGTTGTCTGTGCCCAATAATGTTTGTACCATGTCTTGTGCTGCTACCATGTTGTGCTGCTGCCATGTTGCTACCTTGCTGTGTTGTCATGTGTTGCTGCCATGTTGTTGTCATGTTGTGTTGCTACCATGTTGTTGTCATGTTGTGTTGCTACCGTGTTGTTGTCATGTTGTATTGCTACCATGTTGTTGTCATGTTGTGTTGCTACCATGTTGTTGTCATGTTGTGTTGCTACCGTGTTGTTGTCATGTTGTGTTGCTACCATGTTGTTGTCATGTTGTGTTGCTACCGTGTTGTTGTCATGCTGTGCTGCTACCATGTTGTTGTCATGTTGTGTTGCTACCGTGTTGTTGTCATGTTGTGTTGTTGTGTTGCTACTGTGTTGTTGTCATGTTGTGTTGCTACCGTGTTGTTGTCATGTTGTGTTGCTACCATGTTGTTGTCATGTTGTGTTGCTACCATGTTGTTGTCATGTTGTGTTGCTACCGTGTTGTTGTCATGTTGTGTTGCTACCATGTTGTTGTCATGTTGTGTTGCTACCGTGTTGTTGTGTTGTT